>NC_137099.1:57836951-57864451 GCF_949357685.1 Gobio gobio | reverse complement strand
GAAACTTTGCGTTCCCTCGCAAAGATATTTGCTTTCCCCCGAGAAACTTTGCGTTCCCTCGCAAAGATATTTGCTTTCCCCCGAGAAACTTTGCGTTCCCTCGCAAAGATATTTGCTTTCCCCCGAGAAACTTTGCGTTCCCTCGCAAAGATATTTGCGTTCCCTCGCAAAAGTTTTGCGTTCCCTCGCAAAGATATTTGCGTTCCCACGCAAAACTTTGCGTTCCCTCGCAAAGATATTTGCGTTCCCTCGCAAAGATAGATGTCCCACGGGCCGTTTCAAACAGCTCAGTAGGCTACGTTAACAATATTGTATCCATTAAATGAGCGGTTAGAGTTATTTTGAACTTGGACTTAGGCTATAGCCTAGGCGAGTGCTCAATGAGTTCGGTGAGCTAAACGTTGTTAAAACACAATGTCTCTTTAACGTAGACAACAAGCTGCAACTTATTTTTCCTCAAAACGAGCCTTATAATATAAATTAATTGGGTCTATATGAGCAGGCGGCTGAGAGACAGGTCCGAAGGGACTGTCTGCAAAGTGCAAAACCCGAAAAGCTTATAGCCTACTACAAGTCATAACTTCAATGTTACACACTGTGTCTCCAAATTCAGTTTACACATCAATGGTCACTTAGTTTGATAAAAACACTTAGTTTGATAAAATTTGCTTTTGCATAATTGTTAGGATTATTTTATTAGGAAAAATGTTCAGCAAACTTCACTGAAATGCACTGTACTGTTAGCCTGGGAAAACCCAGACAACTTCCGGCAAATTTAGATTTACAAAATTTTATTTAAATTTAGTTACTACTGAGAATGGTCTGGTTTTAACCAGGCTACTGTACTGTAGCCTACTGTCACCAAATTCAGTTCACACATCACGCTCTCCTGCTGGTTATACTACAACGCTTAGTTTGGCAATAGCACATAAAAATAATAAAAGTAATAGCACATAGCCATAGGCCTATTCTTTACACAAATGATGTTGGTACCCAGCTAAAATACAGTAGTTGCAAGTTCCATAGCTTTTGTATGATAATTGCTTACTAATTTTGATGGCATTACACTGTATAGCCAGCCTACTGTATTAGTATATTGTAGTAGGAGAGCATTGATTGTTATTGCCTATTTTTTAGTAACGCCTTTCGGGTTTTGCACTTTGCAGACGGTCTCTTTTTACTTGTCTCTCATATATCAAGGCTCGTTTTGAGGAAAATTATGTTGCAGCTCGTTGTCTACGTTAAAGGTGTCATTTGTGTTTTGAACGTTTTTAGCTCACGAGTTATTGATCCGGGAAGTTAAAATTTGTGTATACATTGCCAACTACTGAACTCCGAAGCACTGACTGTATTATTTATACTTAAGCCCAAGTTCAAAATAACTCTAACCGCTCCATTAATGGATACAATATTGTTAACGTAGCCTACTGAGCTGTTTGAAACGGCCCGTGGGACATCTATCTTTGCGAGGGAACGCAAATATCTTTGGGAGGGAACGCAAAGTTTTGCGTTGTAACGCAAATATCTTTGTGAGGGAACGCAAAACTTTTGCGAGGGAACGCAAATATCTTTGCGAGGGAACGCAAAACTTTTGCGTGGGAACGCAAAGTTTCTCGGGGGAACGCAAATATCTTTGCGAGGGAACGCAAAGTTTCTCGGGGGAACGCAAAAGTTTTGCGAGGGAACGCAAACGATTTGGAAAAAAATATCCTCCCATCCTAATTTTTTTCCACCACCACGTCCCTTTAGGGGCTCCGTACACTTCAGTGGTTCACCACAGAAAACATTCTCTCACTCTCTCTTTATATATATATATATATATATATATATATATATATATACACACACACTTCAGTGGTTCACAACAGAAAACATTCTCTCTGCATCAGTATTTGAATGGGGTAGTATTGTTTTTTTGTTGTTGATTTCTTTGTCTAATAAGACAAAATGCATCTATAAGACACAATTTTAAAGCACTATGTAGAGGCATGATTTTGTCTAAATAGAACTACTTTAACTTACAAGCTACTTGAAAGTTAAACTAGTTGTTACATTCAAGCTACCCTTTTGAAAATATAGCTAAGTGTTACAGTACACAGGAGGCAGACACAGACGTAACAGGTAATGGTTGTTTATTTGACCACAGTAGAACAGATGAAGTAACACAGGTGAGTAAACTGGTTGTAGATGGACGTTGAATGGATATGATAGAGATAGTTACTGTCCTTTGCTTTGCAGATAGATGAACGTTGGAGCTTGGAGATTGCTGGAGAACTGAGGAGCTGACTGGAACACACCCACACAGCAGACGAGGAACACAAAGGGAAGGAGACACGCTGGAGACAGGCAAGTATGCGAAGAGAAGTCCTTGAGGTAAGCATAGCACAGAGTATATGCGAACGAGACCGGACATGGAGTGCTGTGTTAGTGTGTGTTATATAGTGCTGGTGATGAGTGCCGTGATGAGGTGCAGGTGATGGTGATCAGTACTCAGGAGATGACGTGCGTTGTGATTGGTGGAGGTTGGAACCTGACATGTCTGTGACAGTACCACCCCCCCTCCACGGCCAGCTCCAGAGGGCCGAAAACCCTGACGCCGTGGTGGACGTCCTCTACCCCGCGGTGCCGGTTTCTCAGGGTGACTGTCGTGAAAGGTCTGGAGTAAACTGGGGTCTAAGATGTTGTTCCTCGGGACCCAGGAGCGTTCCTCGGGACCATATCCTTCCCAATCCACAAGATATTCCAGCTGACCACCACGACGTCGGGAGTTCAAGATCTCATGAACCTTGTAGGCAGTTCCGTCCTCCAGGATGAGTGGAAGGGGGGGTTCGGCGGGAACCACGTCAGGTCCTGTGGGTGAAACAGAGGGATGGTGAGCTTTAAGTAGTGACACATGGAAAGTGGGGTGTATACGATACCCTTGTGGAAGACAGAGTTTGTAGGTGACTGGATTAACCTGCTTGATGATGGGGAATGGGCCAATGAACCTGGGACTCAGCTTTTTGCAAGGCAGACACATTCTGATGTCTCTGGTTGATAGCCAAACCATCTGACCAGGCTGGAAGACAGGAGTGTCAGACCGTCGGAGGTCGGCTACCATCCTGCCTCTGCGCAGGGCCCGTTGCAATTGATGGTGTGCTGAGTTCCAGACCCTCTCGCTCTCTCGGAACCAGTAGTCCACAGCTGGAACGTTGGAGGGTTCCCCATCCCAGGGGAACAGTGGAGGTTGGAAGCCGAGTACGCATTGGAATGGGGTGAGTCCTGTGGTTGACTGTTTCAGCGAGTTTTGGGCGTACTCGGCCCAACCCAGGAACTGGTTCCAAGAGTCCTGGTGGTCATGGCAGAAGGTACGTAGGAAGCGGCCAATTTCCTGTACCTTCCTTTCCGTCTGCCCGTTCGATTGTGGATGATATCCCGAAGTCAGGCTAACGGCCACACCTAGGAGGGAGAAGAACGATTTCCATAATCTGGATATGAACTGGGGACCTTGGTCTGAGACAATGTCTTCTGGTACTCCGAAGTATCTGAAAACTTGGTTGAATAGTGTTCCGGCTGTCTCCATGGCAGTAGGCAATCCTGGAAGTGGGATCAGACGGCAAGATTTAGAAAAACGATCAACAACTACTAGGATGGTGGTATTACCGTCTGAGGCCGGAAGGTCAGTGATGAAGTCCACTCCTAGGTGTGACCATAGGCGTTCTGGAACGGGCAGAGGAAGGAGTTTCCCAGCTGGCAGATGACGAGGAGATTTGGAAATGGCACACTCCCTACAGCCCTGCACGTACCTTCTGACATCCGAAGCCATCCCTGGCCACCAGAAGCGTTCTTTAAGCAACGAGAGGGTTTCATTGACCCCCGGGTGACCAGTACCAAGTGATGTGTGAGCCGAGTGAATAGTGGGAGTGCGTCGTGTCCGTGGGATGTACAACAAGCCTGGTGGACAGCCCGGCGGAGGGTTCGTGGAGGCATTGGAGGAGGGGATAGTTTCTTCAGACCAGGTAATAGGACTTACGATGAGGGAACTTGGAATAATGGGTTCTGGTTCTTCGGTTTGTTCATCAGGAGCATGAAGACGGGAGAGAGCATCAGCCTTAATATTTTTTGTACCTGGGCGATAAGAGATGGTATAATTGAAGCGGGAGAAAAACATAGCCCAACGGGCTTGTCTTGGGTTTAGTCTTTTGGCTGATCGAAGATATTCTAAGTTCTTGTGATCCGTTAGCACCAGGAACGCATGTTTGGCTCCCTCCAGCCAATGCCTCCACTCTTCCAAGGCAAGCTTAACAGCAAGGAGTTCCCTGTCACCGATGGAGTAGTTGACTTCCGCCGGGCTGAGCTTGCGGGAGAAGAAGGCGCATGGATGGAGTCTACTAGGCGTCCCCTGCTGCTGGGACAACACCGCTCCCACTCCAGTTGTGGAGGCATCCACCTCCACGATGAAAGGCTTTTCTGGATCTGGATGGACGAGTAAGGGAGCGGTGGTGAAGGCTTTCTTAAGTTGTTCAAAGGCGTTGGTGGCTGCCGGGCTCCAGGACAGAGACTTGGGCTTATTGCGTAGCATACTGGTGAGTGGATAAGTGATCAAACTGTAACCTTTAATGAAACGTCTGTAGAAGTTGGAGAATCCGAGGAAGCGTTGGAGTTCTTTGATGGCTGTGGGTTCTGGCCAGTTGGTGATGGATTCCACCTTCCTCTCGTCCATCCGGATGCCACTGTGATCAATGTGGTATCCCAGGAAAGAAAACTGAAGATTGGTGGAAAGAACACTTTTCGGCCTTGAGGAACAGATGGAACTGACGTAGACGGTTGAGGACCTCCGCAACGTGTTGGCGATGTTCGGCCTGGCTCCGGGAGTATATGAGTATGTCGTCGATGTAGACTAGGACGAATCGATGGAGAAACTCCCGGAGCACCTCATGGATGAAATCCTGGAATACGGAGGGGGCGTTTACCAATCCATATGGCATGACGAGATACTCATAGTGTCCTGTAGGGGTAATAAAGGCAGTCTTCCACTCGTCCCCCTCACATATCCGGATGAGCTTGTAAGCGCTGCGGAGGTCCAGCTTGGTAAACACAGTGGCACCACGGAGATGTTCCAGGGCCGCTGGGACGAGAGGAAGGGGATATCGAAACTTGATGGTGATTTTATTGAAAGAACGATAATCGATACATGGCCGCAAGCCTCCGTCCTTTTTTGCCTCAAAGAAGAAGCTGGAAGCAGCAGGGGAAGTAGACGGCCTGATGTAACCTTGGGCGAGGGCTTCCTTGATGTAATCCTCCATGGCCTTCTCCTCCGGGATGGATAATGGGTATATCTTACCCCTTGGTACTGGTTCACCCGGAAGCAGGTCGATGGCACAGTCCCATGGCCGGTGTGGAGGCAGCTTGGAAGCCCATTGCGGGCAGAAGACATCTCTGAATGGGGCGTAACACTTGGGGACGTCAACTGAGCGTTGTTCAACTGGACTTTCGATGGATGTGGCACAAAGAGTTAAATCAGTCGGAGACGATGGTGGAAGAGGAAGTTCCGTCAAACAGCGAGAGAAGCAAGTGTCGCCCCACTGCAGGATTTCGCCCGTCTTCCAGGAGATGGTAGGGTTGTGCTGCTCCAACCAGGGGCGCCCCAGAACCACGTCAGCAGTTGAATCCTCCAGAACCAGCATATGAGCCTCTTCACGGTGTAATAAACCCACTTGTAGTTGAACTGGTCCAGCCACGGTGCGGACGCGCTTGCGACTGAGGGGTCTGCCGGTTATGGAACTGATCCTGTAGATGGTCGGAGACGGAGTGGTCTTGAGGTGTAGTTGGCGGCAGATGGCACCGGAGAGGAAGTTGCCGGCTGACCCCGAGTCGAGGAGCGCGACCACTGAAAGGAAGACATTAGAGGCAGTAAGGATGACGACAGTGGTGAGTGGTTTCATCTTATGAGTAGCAGGAATAATAGCACTCACCATGGGTCGCGGGGGTCATGTGGGGCATGCAGCAATGACATGCCCAGGTTCACCACAATAGAGACAAAGACGAAGGGTCAGCCGACGGCAGCGTTCTTCAGAAGACAAACGGGAATTTTCTATTTCCATGGGTTCTTGGGCTGGTTCTGGGGTGCTGACGGGTTCGGATCGGCGGAAGGGCACGTTGATGGAATACTGGTCCTGGTGCTCTTGGATGCACGCTTGCATGCGAGTGGCACAGCGAATGGAGAGCTGGATGAATTTCTCAAGGCCGATGGAGTCCTCGCATGCAGCGAGATGCAGCCGTACCCGAGGTTCTAATCCTGGTCGATACGTCGTTATCAATGCCTGTTCATTCCATCCGCTGACTGCTGCAAGCGTTCTGAATTGCAAAGCATAATCGTAAATAGACATGGATCCTTGTTTTAAATTATAAAGTTTCTCACCAGCAGAAGAATCTGTGATCGGTTTCCCAAACACTTCCCGGAAGTGGGAAATAAACGCTGAGTAGGATTGCGTTACTGCGCCCTGTTGTGACCAGATGGAATCGGCCCACATCAATGCTTTGCCGCTGAGCTGAGAGATGATGAAAGCAATTTTAGATGTGTCGCTCGGGTACAGGTGCGGCTGCATCTCCAGGACCAGTGTGCATTGCAGTAGGAATCCGCTGCAATCCTCCGCCGATCCTGAGTAGGGCGCCGGTTTGGCCATGGGACTTGCATACGGAGGTAGTGAAGGAGGACTGTTGACAGAGTTGCTGGTATTCGCTGGTGCAGGTGAAGGGACAGTAACTGGAGTGGGTGGTGGAGGAAATGTGCGCCGAAGCGCATCAACCAGTTCTTGAAAGGGATCCAGCTGGCTCATACTGGGTCTTCTGTTTTGGTCCGGTCTTCTGTTACAGTACACAGGAGGCAGACACAGACGTAACAGGTAATGGTTGTTTATTTGACCACAGTAGAACAGATGAAGTAACACAGGTGAGTAAACTGGTTGTAGATGGACGTTGAATGGATATGATAGAGATAGTTACTGTCCTTTGCTTTGCAGATAGATGAACGTTGGAGCTTGGAGATCGCTGGAGAACTGAGGAGCTGACTGGAACACACCCACACAGCAGACGAGGAACACAAAGGGAAGGAGACACGCTGGAGACAGGTAAGTATGCGAAGAGAAGTCCTTGAGGTAAGCATAGCACAGAGTATATGCGAACGAGACTGGACATGGAGTGCTGTGTGAGTGTGTGTTTTATAGTGCTGGTGATGAGTGCCGTGATGAGGTGCAGGTGATGGTGATCAGTACTCAGGAGATGGCGTGCGTTGTGATTGGTGGAGGTTGGAACCTGACGTGTCTGTGACACTAAGTTACTATCAAAAAGCATTTTTACAATGGCATTGTTACAAATAACTGAACAATTGTCATCGTTTACACATCGTTTTACAATTGTTAATGAAGAATGTTGTAATATTTGGGGTTTCAAGCAACATAATGCAATGTAATTATGATTTCAAAGAGTATGGGGTGAATTCAGGGTTATTGGGACACTTTTTTCCCAGTAATTTCAATGGCAAAAACTGTCAGAATCATTCGATTTTGTAAACCCAATACTTTTTTGGCTGAATGGTGATAAAACGGTATATACCCCAGTATATAATATATATAGATATATATCCCGTTTTTTTCGAACTTTTTCTATTTGGAAAAAAATGAATATGTACTCATTTTAATAATTTTATCTCACATCCTGCCCACTGATGTCCTTAAAGCAATGTTGATATTGAAATACAGTGAATGTAATGTAGGCTATGCAATACATTGTGCAAAAAGGGGGTTTATACGGTGGCCAAAAACGAAATTAATAATTTTTAAAAAGCATAGGCTATTAGAATACTTGATTACCCCATAATGGTCACTTTCATAAAAATATATTAACTTGTGGGTTTAAAATTCCACATATGGCACATTTACTGTCCAACAACAAATATTTTAGAAATATGTATATTTTAGTCAGAATTATTGCGTTCCTATTCTATTGCGCTCCGTCTGTTTGGCTTTAAAGAAATTCAAAATCATTTCTGACCCCATATCTTTGACTTTGTCTATACACTTTTCAGATTAAATTTAAAATAGCACTATAATATTTAAACATAAATATTAAACAAAATAGCTACATTTAATAGCTACAACAAGTACAGGCAAATTTCATGTCAGAACTGGATTTGAGCGAACGTTGTTTTACTGGTGAGCGCGCAGTTCCTGAGCGGAGCGTTCGCCTGGGCCGTGAGATTGAGCTGAGCGTCGCACTGCACCGCTTTGCTCATTACAGACTTGTTCTCGTCAGACCCCAAAACGGAATGTAGCTTTTGGTCGCACTACGCCGTATTTATTTGCACATTTATCTTGAACCCCCTCACTGAAAGCATAACTACCGTAGTCGATAACGAGTAGCTGGTAACTGGTAGATCTATAAACTCATCTTTCAGGCATTTGACGACCAGGTTGACACTTCAGCGTGAGAAATCAGGGGTGTGGCGTGTGAAACCATTCGAATGCGTGTCTCACAGCCAATGCGTGAGATTTGGCAGCTCTGTTATTATGCTAAAGCAGTGTTTTTTGACATCATTTTTCGGGTAACTAGCTTTTACAAGCGTTCTGAAATGTTATGCTTGAACGTGATGCATTATGTAAAATATGGAGTAATTTGAACTTTTGGATAAAACCATGTTCAAAATTATTGGCGATAGATAGTCTATGATATTTAGGATTAAAACTGTAAAGTTTGGTGTATGTGAGAGATTTCTGACTCGACACAAAACTGCATTAATGTATTAATGTGTTATATAACTCTGAATATGCAAATAGATATAGAAATAAACTCTTAAATGTGTATTTTGGATGTTTTCTTTCCACTAGTCTGAAGCAAAATAGCCCTCAAAATTGACCGGTGCATGAAATAACAATGGTTTTGTTTGTAGTGTCTTGCCTTAAAAATATACACAGATGTGCCCAAACATTATGACCACCTGCCTGCCTAATATGCTGTCGGTCAGGTGGATGTAATCAGATAATGAGTCCTGGCAAAGGTTTATGGGAAATGTAGTTCATGATGGAATGGCAAAGGATATACATACATCATCACTTACGTAGATTATGATGGTAAATACACCCACTCGATCTTATAGCACAGAAGAGACACCAAAGGTCTTACATTTGGAAATAATCAAACCTATCAGAGCATAGTAGAAAATATATAAATTATTAAAGACAACATGTAAAAGAATAATAATGCAACATAAGGAATATAAAAATGAATGATGATTAAATGAATACATAGCTATCAATGACTAGAATTCATAAAGAATATATTAATAAGATTCATAAAAAGGAATAAAAGACATTAATCAAAAGTCAAAAGACTACATTTTAATACAAATCATTTAGCATATACCAGCATCCAAAAGAATAAAAAGCGTAACTCTACAAATAAAGCAATGAACACTTCAGATGTTAAAAGTAGGAGGATAAAGGGACAGTTCACCCAAAAATTGAACTGTTTATGTCTCTGAGATAAGATTATGTCATCGTTTAGTCACGTTCAAGTTGTTCCAAACCGGTATGAATTTATTTTGTTCTGCTGAACACAAAGGAAGATATTTGGAAGAATGTTTGTAACCAAGCAGTTCTCGGCAGCCATTGACTACCATAGTATTTTTTCCCCACTATGTTAGTCAATGGCTGCCGAGATCTGCTTAGTTATAAACATTCTTCCAAATATCTTCCTTTGTGTTCAGCAGAACAAAGAAATTCATACAGGTTTGGAACAACTTGAACGTGACTAAATTATGACATAATTATTTTTTTGGGGTGAACTATGCCTTTAAAGGATGTGTGTGTTGTATTCATGTGGATCTATTGACAGAAATGCAATATAATATACATAACTATATTTTCAGTGGAGTATAAAGAACTTACTTAATATACTGTTATGTTTTTATTACCTTAGAAAGAGGCATTTCTATCTACATACACGGCGGGTCTCCTCAGTGAAATCGCCATTTTGCGCCGCCACGTTTCTACAGTAGCTCTAAACGGATAAACTGCTCTACAGAGCGCTAGTCGCTCTCTGCTCTCTCCGATGACATATAGTGTCAGATACTGTGTCGGCCACTGTAGCTTCTCTATGTGCTCCAAAAGAGAGGTGTTGAGCGTTGGGGGGTGCAATTCACAATCTCACCACTAGATGCCGCTAAAAAGCACACACTGCACCTTTAATCATAGTAACAGTAAACTGACTTTACTAAGGTTGATCAAGTAAGAAGAACAAATCATCTTCACTACCATGAATAAAGAAACAAACATCAACCGTTAAGTCAGAGAGAGTGTGGAAATCTTACTAATGACTGTTATAAGTGAATCTAAAGGGGAACAAAAAATATTAATTAAAAAATACATGATATCCTCCTGGGACCCAAGAATAGACTTTTGTCCACTGTAGTGGACATTATATTTTAGTGAATTTCTCTGACATCATACATGTCACATGTCACAGTCTGGATGTCCAGTAAAGAGCACATTCGGGGCTTTGCAGGGATACCAAATGTTTGGAGGTTTCACCAGGACAACAACTTCTTCTTGGTCTTTAAAAATGGCTGACATTAATGTTGAGCACTCTTATGGAAATATGATCATATTTTTTAATTATAATTTAAATCTGATTAATTTTCAAATTGTTTGTTATAAATCAACATCTCAGGAAAATGTTATGGGGTTTCTAATCAAAATATGACTTTCTGTTACAGAACAGGGCATTGATTTCATAAATGACCACTATAGTGGACACCAGGATTTAAATCATGTTTATCAGGCATTTTGGAGACATAACAAGTGAACAGGGAAAGAAATTACATATCAATATTCCTATGAAATATTAGATATTATTTTGAAAATGTTGCCAATTTTTCCTCCCATTATTACACTTCTTTTTTCATTACATGTTGCACCAAGAACACATTAATATGCAAATTAGATGCAGTGAATAGATACATTGTATTGAATGGGAAAATCCAACTATTGTCATTTTACCCACATATTTCATAAAGTAAAATGGTATATGAATGCATGTCATTATATCTTTCATAACATAGTTCAGAATCATCTTTAAATAAAGTTTGTTTAAAAAAAACCCTGAAACCTAAAAATTGATTGATGAGTTAAAAATAAATCCCATTGTTTTTGCCTATACATGCAATTTCATGTCATTTAATTTTTTTAACAACTCAGTCCTGGTGTCAACTACAGAGGACATATCATAACATATGAATAAAATATCATTTTTCAAAAATGTTTTTTTTTTTCATTTGTTTCTTATGCTCTAAACAATGCAATGGCATAAAAAAAATACTAAATTCAAAAAACTTTTTTTTTCTGGGTCCCAGGAGGATATGACAACTTGGAGTAATCATTTGTCCATGTTATAATAAATGGCGTCCTGATCTTCAGGGTCGTCTGCGTCACAGGATCTCTTCATATTCTAGAGAAGAAATGAACATGTGCATCACAAATAAGATCTCATGTTACACCTTCACAACAACAGCAGAATAACTCACATCCAGTGTGTCATATTCAGCACATCTGGACTTGGGGTCAAGGGTCATGTAGGTGTCCGCAGAAGACTCGACCTGACGACACACAATGATGAGAGAGTTAATTCTCCCTTTATAACTGACAGGACACACATGAGAAGAAGCATGAGAAGATTGCCACACTGTTGCCACTTGTGATCCTCTGGGGTTTTGCTCTGATGGAGTCGCTCGTTTCCTGTGAGAGAAGAAGAAATGAACATGAACACAAACCGACTCTGAGTCTTCATGACGGTCCAGACACAGAGTCTCTCTCACCTTCTGATCAACAGCCAGACGACGAGCATCAGTATTACAGTCATGACAGCGGCTGCACTGATTCCCACTATGACTGTGACTGAAGACCAGACGCTTTCTTCAGCTGTGCAGACGAGAGAAAGAGAGAGAAACTCTTCTGAGACCAGCGCTTTCACTCACTACATACAGACACTGACCTACAAAACTGAGATTCTCACCTTCAACAGACAGAGACACAGACGCTGATCTCTGAGATCCGTATTTATTCTGAGCCTCACAGTAGAAGCGTCCACTGGAACTGGAGTTAAAGCTGGAGATGCTGAAACTCTGTCCAGATCCAACAGCTGAGGTTTGATCCTCCTTAAACCAGCTGAAGTTCAGAGCAGGAGGGTTTGAGTCACTGCTGCAGCTCAGAGTCACTGAATCTCCCTCCACTATTACAGACCGACTGACCGACACTGACACGCTCTTTGGAGGATCTGCAGGAAAGAAAAAAAAGTTAAAATGATCAGTCAGGATTGAATTTAGATGAACAGGTGAAAGTGTGTGACGTACATCTGACACTGAGAGTGACGGCAGGAGACGACAGATGTTCCTGATCTCTCGCTGCACAGCTGTAGTTTCCCGTATCTTCACTGCTGACCGACTGCAGCAACAGCTCATTCCTCTCGAGCGGTTCTGATAAAGGCCTGCCGTTTTTATACCAGAGGTATGTTTTTTCCGAGAGGTCACAGGTGGTGCTACAAACTAAAACAGGCGAATGTTCCTCAACGACCTCTTCAGGAATCTCCACTCTGAGCTCTGAAATCACAGACAAAACTGATTTATATGAAAGAACAGAGTCAAATCTGTCAGAGCAATATTAGTTTGACTGTACCTGTGACATTGAGCTCAATCCCAGGATGAAACAGATATCTTTGCCTTTCTACATTTGTCAGGATTCTGAGGCAGTACATTCCTTCATCCTCACGGCTCACATTACTGAGTTTGAGAAAGAATGTTTGATTGCTCTGGAAGGTCTGAACTCTGCCTCTGTAATCTGGTTGATTCAACAGATTGATGTTTTCTTCGCCTTTAACTGGGTTTACGGTCCAAAATATCTCAGTCACAGTGAGATGATCTGGGTGTTTATAAGTGCCTGATAAAGATGCTGTTGAACCCTTTAGGACACATTTACTCCTACTCTGGTACTGAACCTTCCATTTCTGACTGCAAATCCCTGCAAAATATAAAACAGCCAAACACTGATTTTAAAATGCATATTCATCTCTTAAACCATGCAGTGTATTTGTGGTTTTATTTCAATGTTTTTCTTTAAATGACAAAAGCACTTCAGAAGTAAGATGTGCTTTAATAGAGTAAAGCTTCAGTTTTACTTTACATTTATTGTAAACATCCAAATACAAAATAAAGCAACAGCAACATATAGGTTGGGCATTGTGGACATTTTACATGTTGTTTAACCGTCTAACCTCCAGTGCAATAACTTAAAATAAGGGTTTGCTTCAAACTCACCAGGAATCACGAGCAGAGAAATCAGAGAGAAAAGACCAAACATTCTGGAAAACATTAAGCAGATGATTAAAATCACACATAAGACATATAACCCTCTATGGTACGGTGTTGCCTCCAGGCAACATAGTCTATTTTAGTTTATTTTTAATCAAATGACACACCAATTTATTGGTCAAACCTGTCTCAGGGAAGAAGAACTCAAATACTAATCAATGAAAGTGCAAAAAAATTGTCACATGACCCACAGGGGTCCATTTTGTGTCCTGTTTCAGCACGTGCACAGGTCACATGGCTCCATATTTTCTCCAATGAAAAGTGCATTTTTCACTAATTTGTGTCCAGTTAATCACCCACAAAAAATATGAGTCACCTTCACTAGTAAGTAAAGAAGTTTTTTCAAGAACTTTACATTATTTATCATCAAATGTTTTAGAGTAAATAGCAAAAAACTGTGTGTTGCCTCAAGGCAACATTGTACCATAATGGAATCGCATAAGGCCATGCCAGACATACTAGGGTGGATACAAATATATTATATTTGTAAGGAAAAGAGCTAGAATTCTCTAAATATATTAGCATTTTTGCATGATTTTGTAATGCACTTATAAGAATAGTAATTTACATACTGTAATTGCACATATTATGATCTGCACATTTACTATTGCACAAAAAAAGGTATAAAACACAACTGCAGTTGATGAGGGTGAGGTGTTGTACTTTGATGAGGAAGATGAGGGTCATAGTGACAATCCAGCAGGGAGAGAGTGAAGATGGAGATGAGGATGAAGATGGATATGATAGCTTGATATGAAAACTTGATTTGATGGTTTGGTAATACTTGTGTTCCACGATGGTACAATGTTATCTGAGAGCAACAGCGGAATTTCAAATGTTACTTTTTATTAAATATGAAATTTGTATTACATTAAAAACTGGATAAATGTGTTTGTTCAAGTGTCTGGTTAAAGAAATGGATGTTTTCAATAATTATATTTCTTTTTTTTTACATGAAAATGTCAAATGTATCAATTTGTCCATTGTGGTACAATGTTGCCTTGAAGCAACAAACTTTTAAAAAATAAATAAACAACAATTTTTTGAAAAATGTTATTGATATTGTCATAGTATCCAATTTTAAGCAGGAAAAACACCACAAATAATTTTTTCCTCATTGATATCATATTGCGTACCATAGAGGGATAAGGGTTTTTGCATGGTTTCAGACAGATATTGATCAGGCAGCAAGAAGTCAATCTGTCAGTCTGCACTGAAACTCTGGATGAATCCATTAGACATATTTAGAGAACTGTCCTACCTGACTTTACTGTAACCTGCAGGAGAAAACACAAGAGCTGAGAGAGCTTGACCGTGAGAACTTTATTTCAAAGTTTGCTTGACTTCCTCTCTCATCATTTCCTCAGTCTGGATGTAAAATGCTCCTCCTCCAGTCACATGACACTAGTGTAAATTCTACAAAAACACACGCTAGATGGACAGATGAACACCACTGTTTTTAAGACGTGTGTCAAGTTCAAAGAAAAACACAAAAACATGTCCCGATGCATTCATTCAAATACTGACAACACACAATAGATTCCTCTAAATGAGAGGACACTGAAATACTCCTGAAACTAAGGATGTGACACCCACTAAAGAAGATAACACTTCTGTGCTCCTTCCTCTTTTTCTTTCTGTGGTTATCGCCACGTTCGTACAAGTTTTCATGCAACACAGTTTCGTGAATAACAGTTTCTGTTGATCGTCTTCAGTAAATATTCATCTAAACGCCCTCATATAACAAATCATTCTAGATATGCCACATAAATCCAGTCAAAAGCCCAAAAAATCAATTGTGAATATGTTTAGCTATATTGAGTCCAGGATGATAATGGATATTATGATGAACTGAGAAGACTCACAGAAGGTGTAACGTCTGATAATGCCATATTACATTAAGTTCTGAACGAAAAGAGCTTGTTAGTCTTATTCTGTCAATCACAACTGGAGGATACCTGAACAATACTTCCGGCATCTCTTCACCAACTCAACTCCAATAACTCTGCTTTTAATAGATCTGTGTTATCAAGTTGCCCAGGGAACTTATGGTCGCAAGTTCCGTCTTTATCAACATTGGGTGTTTCCCGAAGAACGAATATTCGCAAAGAACAACAGCTCTCGACCTGTGGTTAGAAGCATAGTTTCTTGTTTGCATGACAAGTGGACTTAATAAATCCTTATCTTGAGCAAAATAAGCAAGCTGACATTCAATACGATCATATATTTATTTCAAATACATACATATGTCATTTGGTTTGTCAAGAGATTTAAAGCACCTTTTTTGAACAGTGCACATGTACATAGCCTACGTGCCCTAGTAAGAACAAGCTTATGATTGAATCTCGAAATAAAACAAAATAACGGAGAAAAAAGAGAATTACTCCTCAGATACCATGTCCATAATTTATAGCAAAAAATCTAGCATAAATTCGATCTCAAACAGTCATTACTCCACCACCTGCGTGACATCATTAACACACACCAGCCCGTTCAATAGCTTGCAGCCACAGATGTCGTCTATTATTTTAACGGATGAGATCCTGCAGGAATCCTGAAAAACTTGACTCCAAAACTGGTGCGATTTTCACAGTTCACGACGCAAGTAGGCATTTTTTTCTCGACGAGAAATTCTCTGGTTAACACACAAGTCAATGAGATGGAATGAACTTTCTGACCCCGACATGAGAACTGCGAACGGCGAACACACAGTTTCCTGTGACGTGAACCGTGAAGGGGTCTATTCACTGCCATTATAAAGCTTGGAAGAGCCAGGATATTGTTCGTCTGAAAGAAGAAAGTCACTTCGGATGGCGTGAGGGTGAGTAAATCATGGGGTCATTTTCATTTTTGGGTGAACTATCCCTTTCTTGAGATCTTGAGTTCTACATGTTTGTGCCCCTCTCTTTTATTTTGTAACAGAATCAGTTTGACAACAGTTGATGAGTGAATGATCAGCACCTTGGACAGCATCAATACTCCACACACACACACACACACACCTGTACAGCCTCACCGGCCTGACACACCACCTAGAGGAAGCTACGTGTAACTGCACACACATAATCATAGAGAGGGAATCAGAATTTTGTTATATCATTAAAGAAAGAAATGTGACCATCATACACTGCACAACAGATTAAAACTGATCTTTAACATCGGCTCATTCTGAACTTAGTGACGTCACAGAGATTCCAAGTGGCATTTCTTAAAGGCACAGAAGGAAATATCCACTGTCAGAGAGAGGGTGGAAATCTTACTAATGTTATAAGTGCATCTCACGGGGGAAAGTAAATCATAAAAAAGACATGATATGACGACTTCAATTGTCCATGTTATATGTAGAATCCTGATCTTCAGGACCGTCTGTGTCACAGGATCTCTTCATATTCTAGAGAAGAAATGAACATGTGCACTGTAAAAAATGACTGTGATTTTAACGGTATTTTACTGTAAAAATGCTACGGTGAAAAACAGTTAATCGGTTAACAGAAAGTTTCTGTACTATATACGGTGAATAACTAATAGATCTAACCTTACATTTCATTTAATTTTACAGTAAAATACTGTTAAATTTACAGTTTTTGGAAGTGAAAGAGAACAAGTCATTGTGTAATTTACAGTGAAAAACCCGTAAATTGACATTCCCAGAATTCCCTGCGTGACACTTCGCCTTCGATGTATTTTCATTGCAATAACCATGTTTCTTCTTTGTTTTTTTCTAATCACTTATGTACATTAGGGTTTTATGTTACATCTGATGTTGTTAAATTAATGTTTATTGCATTTTTTTAATGCAAAGTTTAATGTGTTTTACCATGATGGTGTTTAGTGTTTGTGTGAATGACACTGAGCTCTTCTTTTAGTACTGTCCTCTTAAAAGCTGCTTGTGATTAGCTTTGATTCATCACATGATCACCACTGTGATCCGAATATTTCAAAGGTACATAACAGATATTAGTATTTCAATAGGTTGGTAATTTAACATTATTTCAGTTAATGAAATGTGTTTTTTTACCGTAAATTGTTTACTGTGTAAACATAATCATTACAATATAAACCTTTAAATTATACGGTTCTGTACTGTAAAATAAAACCTTTTTTTAACCGTAATTATTGCATTATAAACTTTTAAATTATATGGTGCTGTCCCTAAAAACCTAAAACGTTACTGCCGTATTTTTTACGGTAAAGTTCTGGCAACCACAGCTGCCGTTTTTTTACCGTACATTTTACGGGGATTTTTTTTACAGTGTGCATCACAAATAAGATCTCATGTTACACCTTCACAACAACAGCAGAGTAACTCACATCCAGTGTGTCATATTCAGCACATCTGGACTTGGGTTCAAGGGTCATGTAGGCGTCCTCAGGAGACTCAACCTGACGACACACAATGATGAGAGAGTTAATTCTCCCTTTATAACTGACAGGACACACATGAGAAGAAGCATGAGAAGATTGCCACACTGTTTTATGGCGTTGTGATCCTCTGGGGTTTTGCTCTGATGGAGTCACTCGTTTCCTGTGAGAGAAGAAGAAATGAACATGAACACAAACCGACTCTGAGTCTTCATGACGGTCCAGACACAGAGTCTCTCTCACCTTCTGATCAACAGCCAGACGACGAGCATCAGTATCACAGTCATGACAGCGGCTGCACTGATTCCCACTATGACTGAAGACCAGACGCTTTCTTCAGCTGTGCAGACGAGAGAAAGAGAGAGAAACTCTTCTGAGACCAGCGCTTTCACTCACTACATACAGACACTGACCTACAAAACTGAGATTCTCACCTTCAACAGACAGAGACACAGACGCTGATCTCTGAGATCCGTATTTATTCTGAGCCTCACAGTAGAAGCGTCCACTGGAACTGGAGCTAAAGCTGGAGATGCTGAAACTCTGTCCAGATCCAACAGCTGAGGTTTGATCCTCCTTAAACCAGCTGAAGTTCAGAGCAGGAGGGTTTGAGTCACTGCTGCAGCTCAGAGTCACTGAATCTCCCTCCACTATCACTCCAGATGAATTAAGGGTCACCACAACATCTCTTGGTGCGTCTGAAAGAGACAAAAATAACATTATTGGATAACTCACTATAACCAGATGATTCACTGACTCACAGTTATTAACTCACACATGACATTCATCTTCACAGCATCAGAGTCTTTCTCTCCATATTTATTTCTGGATCTGCACTTGTATTCTCCACTGTCATCAGAGCTGAGGTCTGAGATGATGTAGACTCCTCCAGATCCTACAGTCATTTCTCCTTTAATCCAGCGGATTTCTGCCAGTGGTTTTGCATCACTATTGCAGCTCAGAGTCACTGAATCTGCCTCCACTATTTCAGATGCACTGACAGACACTGAGACGCTCTTTGGAGGATCTGAAAATACAAACAAGTGTGAAAACGCAGCAAAACTCAAGCGATGTAGACACTTTGGGATGTAGTTCAATGAGTTTTTATGCAACATTGTTCCTGAGCCACTACCACACTTCTAACAACTTTTATTGACGTCTAATTTTAAAGACATTTTTACATTTTCTAAGGAACATGTGAGGGGTTTCAAAATAAAGTTCTCAGCTCACTTACATCCGGGTCTAACAGTGATGTCAACAGATATGGAGTTGAGTCCCTCATGGCCACTTAAGGTGCAGAAATATTGGCCACTGTCCTCCAGCCCGACAGACTCCAGATCAAGCGCGTTGTCCCCATAGCGCTGACTATACAGATGCCCATCTTTCCTCCAGATGTAGGTTGGTACAGTCATGGAGGGAATGCATGAACCGCAGATAAAGCAAATCCAATCTCCCTCCGTCACAATGTCAGACTCGGTTTTTACCTCCACCTCCGCATCTGGGCCAGAGAGAAAAACCGCTTCATGAAGCTTTGAAACCTTTGTGAATCATTTGTTTCGGGCCAGTGATTCAGGACGTGTATCAAATTGCCAAACTCATGATTTTAGTAAAAGACCGGGCTTCGTTAAGTCATAACTGTTTTGAAACGTTTTTCAATGTAATGGTTCAGCACTAGTGGACAATAATCACTGTGAACCCATGAACCAGTGTCTTTATGATTTTACCTGATCTCAGATCAGTTTTATACACGTTGTAGACACTTTTAAGGACACTGACACATTTGTGACCAGTTACGGAAGGTAGGGACACAAGTCGGTTCTGGGGCATTTTGAGTTATTTACAGATTCTGAAAGTGTAGTCTCCAAGCTTTCCAGTGATAATATTTGGAGAAGTTGTGGCCATTTGAAAGTAGGCACTCAAAAAAGCTTAACAGGGAGAAATTTGCCTCTAAAGAGTTTGTTCTCACCTGCTGGGAGTGACAATAGGGCTCATTTACATCTCATTTAGATAAGCCAAACCCCCTGTAAAGCTGCATGGTTACAATCGGACCGCATACTATTAATAATAAAGGATAATGTGCATTGTAAATGTCAGTAATTTATCTTTTTTGACTAAAAATTATTTAGAGGCTGAAATATGTGAGTTTTATCTTTTTATAAAACCTTTTTATTTGTTTTATGCTGGTTTTCTACATAAAACTTGGTGAATTGATTTCATTGTGTAGCATTGGGACTTTTTAACAGGATTCTGTGATAACCGTCATGATCAACTATGATAAACTAAAATCAACTATAATTATGTGTTTTTATAGTACAATATGCAAAGTACAATTTTCTATAAGAAAAAAAAATCTCTGATTCTGTTCTTTTCTCTGACATTTAAGGGTAACATAGGCCTACAAAGGCTCTTTTATGTCTAAAACAGTTTGGATAGTTGTTAATACAGCGTTGCCACAGCTTGGTTAACTTCAAATTCAAGAACCTTTCAAGGACTTTACTTTTGGCCATATGACAGAGGTCTGATATTCTATTTGTCATATTTCTGTTTTGCATAAAACTGAAGAATATTTGGTACATCCTATACTGTATTCTAAAATGATTTGATAACTTTTGCATGGATTTTATTGAAAAGAGCTTAGGCTCATGTAACCAGTCTATTTTTGCAATATTTCACGGTGTGTCTGTGAAACGCTGAGGTACCGTAGTGGTTTTGTGCGCTTGAACATCATGGCAATGTACAACACAAAGTACCTCCACGAAGTGTTGGCGACATTATCGGACCGGAGAGAATAATATGGAATTTCTTCCAGAAAACTTCTTGCACAATATAAATTCAAGCACTTTCAAGGACCTGTATGTATGTTTATTTTCAGTCATGTCATTGTACTCAGCCCTCTCTTTCTGCACAAGGGAAAGATGATCGTGTTGGTTCTTTACTGCTTCAGACATTGTGTTATCTAGGAGGTTTGCACTTCGTATCAGCTGCTCGTTGCTCGCTGCTCGTGTATCAGCCACCAGGGTTGCCAGGTTTTCACAACAAAACCTGCACAATTGCTACTCAAAACTAGCCCAAAACAAGCCCAATCGTGTTTCAGGGGGGCTTCTCCTGTAAAAATGGGGGTAAAATATGTGTTTTTTTTGGCATGGTTGCCTACTAAAATTCACATTCCCGGGGCTAAATATCACATAATTGGGGTCGCTTCAACCCGCGGACATGAAAAACAGCGGACTTGGCAACACTGAGCCACGCTTCCCTTAGAGGGCGGGACAATAACAAAAGAGAAACACGCCTCTGCTGCATGCTAGAATCTCCTAAAAACAAGGCGATTTCAAACTCAAAGTGTATGCTTTTAAATATACCAATACTGCTATCTCAAACATGGAGAGGCTTCTTCATGATCTCAACTAACAGATTCGGCAAAAAAGCGAAAATCACCAATTTTGAAAAAAAACGCTTCATTCTCATTTTGCTCGTAACTTGTGCTGCCGACTTGTGTCCCTGGTTGCTGTAACGGGTCACATTTGTATAATAAAGAATTGTAGTTACAGTCTTATTGGTCTCATTAAAATAATTAAAACAAGCCCTAAAATGTAATAAAATAGCACATAATATTGCTACATACACCAGCCGGAGTGCCCTTGATTCCCACTAGAGGGCTCTCCTCATGTCTCTTTGGCTTTCCCACAATGAACTACACTTCCCACAACCCACTGCCTGGACTCATTGGATGATCACTTCCACTTTTGGCTATATGAGCCACTCAGTTCATTCATGCCACTGCATGACCCTAATTGGACTCTGGAATTGTATATTGATCTGACGCTGCAGCTGCAGCTTAGTGGCGGAGGACTCCCCTGTCATTATGGTCACCACACCAAAACATCTTCACGACTTGGCCGCCACACCAGAGCATCTTCACAACATGGCCGCCACACCAGAGTCTCCAGCTGTTATGGACACCACGCCAGAGACTTCACCCATCATGGCCACCACGCCAGAGCCTCTTCATGACTTGGCCGCCACACCAGATTCTCTTCACAACATGGCCGCCACACCAGAGTCTCCAGCTGTTATGGACACCACGCCAGAGACTTCACCCATCATGGCCACCATGCCAGAGCCTCTTCACGACCTGGCCGCCACACCAGAGCCTCTTCACGACCTTGCCGCCACACCAGAGCCTCTTCACGACTTGGCCGCCACACAAGAGCCTCTTCACGACTTGGCTGCCACACCAGAGCCTCTTTATGACATGGTCACCACACCAGTGCCTCTTCACGACCTGGCCGCCACACCAGAGCCTCTTCACGACTTGGCTGCCACACCAGAGCCTCTTCACGACTTGGCTGCCACACCAGAGCCTCTTCACGACTTGGCCGCCACACAAGAGCCTCTTCACGACTTGGCTGCCACACAAGAGCCTCTTCACGACTTGGCTGCCACACAAGAGCCTCTTCACGACTTGGCTGCCACACAAGAGCCTCTTCACGACTTGGCCGCCACACCAGAGCCTCTTTACGACATGATCACCACACCAGTGCCTCTTCACGACCTGGCCGCCACACCAGAGCCTCTTCACAACATGGCCGCCACACCAGAGTCTCCAGCAGTCATGGACACCACGCCAGGGTCTTCACCCATCATGGTCACCACACCAGAGCCTGTTCACGAACTGGCCGCCACACCAGAGCCTCTTCACAACCTGGCCGCCACACCAGAGCCTCTTCACGACTTGGCTGCCACACCAGAGCCTCTTCACGACTTGGCCGCCACACAAGAGCCTCTTCACGACTTGGCTGCCACACCAGAGCCTCTTTACGACCTGGCCACCACACCAGAGCCTCTTCATGACTTGGCCGCCACACAAGAGCCTCTTCACAACCTGGCCGCCACACCAGAGCCTCTTTACGACCTGGCCGCCACACAAGAGCCTCTTCACGACTTGGCTGCCACACCAGAGCCTCTTTACGACATGCCTGACATGCCAGAGCCTCTTCACGAAATGGCCGCCACACCAGAGCCTCCAGCAGTCATGGACACCATGCCAGAGTCTTCAGCCGTCATGGATACCACATCAGTGTTTCTGGCCATCATGAGCGCTGCATCTGATGCTACCATCAGTCTGTAGGCATTTGAGACATTTTGCTGCAGCTGAGTGGCGGAGGACTCCCCAGTCATCATGGCCGCCACGCCAGAGCCTCTTCACGACATGGCCGCCACACCAGAATCTCCAGCAGTCATGGACACCACGCCAGAGTCTTCACCCATCATGGTCACCACACCAGTGCCTCTTCACGACTTGGGCACCACACCAGAGCCTCTTTAGGACATGGCCGCCACGCCAGAATCTCCAGCAGTCATGGACACCACGCCAGAGTCTTCACCCATCATGGTCACCACACCAGTGCCTCTTCATGACTTGGCCCCCACACCAGAGCCTCTTTACTAACCCTACCATCAGTCTGTAGGCATTTGAGACTGGCTTCCAGTTTGGAGGACACACCACTGGCATATCTGCGATGGTATCAAGTCTGAGGGGCCCCCAGTGACTGCCCCTCCTGTAATGGCAGTTGCCATTTTGTGTGTTTGGGCCACACACTGCTCTCCCCTGTCAATGAGTCTGCTCCAGAGCCCACTCCAGCCCATGAGTCCACCCCAGAGCTTACTCCTGCCCCAGAGCTCAGTCCTGTGTTGTCTCCAGCTTATGAGCTCCTTGCCTGCCCTGACACAACCACTAGGGTCGCCCTAAAGTTCCCTGCCTGTCCTGATCCATTCACACAGCCCAGGTTTTGCAGGAATGTGGTTAAAAGTCCAGAAAATGTAGAGACGGGCTATGTTCACACTGTCCATTTTTGGGTTTGACAACCACATTTACTTACAGGTGTGTGAGTCTCGAAATGTCCTGTTCACACAGCTGCGTATTGAATACTGTCTGTATAAATGTGCAATGAAAGTCTGATCATTTGATCGAGGCCACATGATTTTTTTAATTAATGTGCACGAAAAAATTATTGAATAAACACTACAATATTCAAGTTACTTACCATCTTATATGATTAAAGTAGCCAATCAATTACAGTTAGCACAATAAAATGAAAAAGGTCTTTATTCACACCCGTTATTATTCAAGCCTCCACTCACCTGTCACTTCGAGACGGATTCCCTGAGCGTTCGTCCAGTTTCGCCCGGAGGCAGTGCTGAGCACAACACGGAAGTTACCAGCGTCACGCTTTCTCACGTCCCTCAGCAGCAGCGAGCAATTTCCTGCATCAGCCTGAAACTCCACGCGGCCTTTAAACGCGGGGTCTTGAGAAACCCTGACCTCCACCGGTGATTTCTGATGGAACCATTGCACTGCAATCCCCTGCTCATGTTGAGGATGATCGTATTTGCAGGGTATGTACACTGTCGACTGCCGAACAACACACATACTGCTGATAATATGAGTAACGTCATACTGCACACCTGGAATACACACAAATGCATGCTCGCATTTCAGTTGCATATGTATACAATAATAATAATCTTTATTGAAATTATGGTTCATTTTTGGTTTCACTACCTTGGTCCTATTCGTAAATTTTGGACCTAAAAATGTTTTGTTTTGTTTTTTACTTCATCGGAATGGTACGAAACTTGGTGTGGCACTTGCTATGTGAACACACACACAACAATCATGTATATGATTCGAAAAGGTTAAATGATCCTGAAAAAATAGTCAGGCTTGTTTTGTTCACAATCAAAAAAGTCTGGATTGGAAATAAATGGGAGATGAAACGATTATTTTTTGATAGCCTGGCTCCGCCCTCCTACGTACTTCCGCTCAATGTCCATTTACTTTCAGTACGTCTGGGTTTGCGGTATATTCGCTGGTTTTCTCCGGTCAAATTTGAACCGGTCCAATCAGCGAACAGAGGGAGTGGCTGAGAACGATGACGTTGATGTTGTGCGCTAGTTTGAGTTGTAGTTCAGTTATGGCGCCGTTGTGGCAACGCTGACAAATATTTAGAAGTTAAAGCCGGAGCAAGAACCATCTTTGCTGAGTTTTGTTGGTGGCCATAATGTTGTGGCCCCTCCCCACAGGGTTCAGGAAAAGTTGAATTTTACAAGTGGACTCACCACTATCTCCGTTAGTGGTGAAGGAGTTGGCTAAGGCGATTGGCAGATCCAATAGTTTTAAACATCAACAGAGTACCCGCCTACAAGGAAGTAAACGCTTGTCAATGGAGAGTGACCAGACTCTCTGTACAAATGAAATGTATGAGGCTAATTTTTTGAGATATAAACCTCAAATTTGGAGAACTTGTTTAGAGTAAAATATATCTTGGAAAATATATATTTCATATAAAATTTTTATTTTTGTGCATATTTCATAATAATAAACTTAAATTCTATAACTTTTTTTAGTTTACTTACATTTTTACCACTTCAACCATAATCTCCCAAGTGTCTCGTCTTTAAAAAGAGACAAAACTGAAGTCTTTGCTCCAAAGCATTCAAGTTCAAAAAAATATAATTTAGTAACCTACCATAAAATTCCCAAAATTTGCAAAATATTAAATGAAAAGCATTATCGAACTAAAATATTAGGGATGCGCCATTATGAAATTTTGGTCGATACCGATAATTCTTTATATTTGAAAGCCGATAACCAATATATTGGCCGATAAATCTAAGGCCAACATTTTCTATAATTTTTTGAAATTAGTTATTACAAAAACAAAAAGGAAATTTTGGTCGATATGATAACCGATAATTCCTTATATTTGAAAGCCGATAACCGATATATTGGCCGATAAGGAAATAATACATTACTGATCAGCTTTAATATATCGGGCAGATAACAACAACATTAAAAAAAGAACATATATCGGCCGATATCGATATGGTGGCCAATTATTGTACATCCCTATAAAAATATATTTTTAAAACATTTCATTTAAATAAAATAAAATTCTGTATTTTTTGATCACAACGTGAGTAGCACCAGAGGGTTAACAAAGGTAATATTCAAAACATTCATGGATGACACTATATTTGGTTTCTTATGTTATAAAAGAAGTATAATAAATGCTAACAGAGCATTCATTGCTGTTTCTCATGTCACTTCAGAAGGCAAACTCGTGAAAATGACTGACTTCTGGTCACTCTGTCACTGCAGATTGCTGTCCGTGTGAATGCCCCTTTAATGGAGACTAGTTCATAACACACTACGAGCATCAACTGGTGTTCATTGAGTTACTACAACACAGATATCATTACCTGTTGCCATCAGAGACATCCAGACGAAGGATTGAAGCAGTACAGCTGGACAAACCTGCAAGACATGAGATTTAGCACGACCTCCATGGCATCTTTAAGATATCTGATCTGTCCTCACAGCAATATCACCCGTATAAATTAATAATCTGTCACTATTTCTTAACATTTAGCAGAAACCCTTTACTTAAAGCACGTGTCCAGCCATTGCATGACCTTCATTGCCTGCTCTTACTGTCCGCCTCGTGCTCAAACACAGTGTAGAGTGACTTTAGTGAGTTTAGATAACTGTCAAAAAAAACCATTTCAGTCATTTCAACAAATTAAATATATTACCATGATGCTGAAGTCTTCTAAGGATTACGATCAAAACAGCCTGAAGTAGTCAAACGTTCTAGAGAAGCTAGCCATAGACTAAAAATACTGTAGCTTATGTCCTCTTCCCCTTAAAACCACAAGTTGTT
The DNA here is from genome assembly GCF_949357685.1 of Gobio gobio. Classification (NCBI taxonomy): domain Eukaryota; kingdom Metazoa; phylum Chordata; class Actinopteri; order Cypriniformes; family Gobionidae; genus Gobio; species Gobio gobio. The sequence goes on along the minus strand of NC_137099.1, from coordinate 57,837,970 downwards.
ATAAAAAACTGCTGTCAGCACTGCTGGTAAATGGCGTCAGAACGCCCATTATTAGCTCTGAAGACGCCCATTATTAGCTCTGAAGACGCCCATTATTAGCTCTGAAGACGCCCATTATTTGTTCTGAAGACGCCAATTATTAGCTCTGAAGACCATAAAATATTATTAGCTTATGTCCTCTTCCCCTTAAAACCACAAGTTGTTATAAAAAACTGCTGTCAGCACTGCTGGTAAATGGCGTCAGAACGCCCATTATTAGCTCTGAAGACGCCCATTATTAGCTCTAAAGACGCCCATTATTAGCTCTGAAGACACCCATTTTTAGCTCTAAAGACACCAATTATTAGCTCTGAAGATGCCCATTATTAGCTCTGAAGACGCCCATTATTAGCTCTGAAGACACCCATTATTAGCTCTGAAGATGCCCATTATTAGCTCTGAAGACGCCCATTATTAGCTCTGAAGACGCCCATTATTAGCTCTGAAGACACCCATTATTAGCTCTGAAGACGCCCATTATTAGCTCTGAAGACACCCATTATTAGCTCTGAAGACACCCATTATTAGCTGTGAAGATGCCCATTATTAGCTCTGAAGACGCCCATTATTAGCTCTGAAGACACCCATTATTAGCTCTGAAGACGCCCATTATTAGCTCTGAAGACGCCCATTATTAGCTCTGAAGACACCCATTATTAGCTCTGAAGACACCCATTATTAGCTCTAAAGACGCCCATTATTAGCTCTAAAGACGCCCATTATTAGCTCTGAAGACACCCATTATTAGCTCTAAAGACACCAATTATTAGCTCTGAAGATGCCCATTATTAGCTCTGAAGACGCCCATTATTAGCTCTGAAGACACCCATTATTAGCTCTGAAGATGCCCATTATTAGCTCTGAAGACGCCCATTATTAGCTCTGAAGACGCCCATTATTAGCTCTGAAGACACCCATTATTAGCTCTGAAGACGCCCATTATTAGCTCTGAAGACACCCATTATTAGCTCTGAAGACAC
>NC_137099.1:57711951-57834451 GCF_949357685.1 Gobio gobio | reverse complement strand
AACTGCCCTGTCAATCATCGTCACAGTTCAATTCCCCCACTTTCAATTTAATTTCCTACCGTATCGGAGAGAAATGTAGGCTAGTCGCTCGTTGATCTGCCTTTCGTGGGTCTTTAATGCAGAGACTCCTCTCATGTGTTTGCAAAGTTAATGGCCAAACGTATCATTACAAAAGTTCTCAATGCTGCTGAAGGAGAAATATAATGTGGATAATATTGAATAAATATCTTTTCGTCAGGTTAAATACTGAGAATTGCTCACTAAAACCCCTTTATCTAATCCTCTCCACTTAACCGTCAGACTCGCGTAACCGTCATGTTTGTAGTTTTTTAAACACTTTTTATCTGCGTTTGTAGTTCTAATCGAATCCTCGTCCATCTCACAATGGGTTGTGGGCAATATCAGCCGTTAGAGTGCGCATCGATCTGCACTTCGGATTCTGACCGGAAATAGTAAACCATTCGGGAATCTTTGGAATACTTTTTTCAACATACTAAGATTTGGGACATACTAATTCTTTTTTCGAATACTATTTAGTACGGATAGTAGGCGAATTGGGACGCAGCAACTAAGTTACTATCAAAAAGCATTTTTACAATGGCATTGTTACAAATAACTGAACAATTGTTAATGAAGAATGTTGTAATATTTGGGGTTTCAACCAACATAATGCAATGTAATTATGATTTCAAAGAGTATGGGGTGAATTCAGGGTAGGGCTGGGCGATATATATCGTGAGATTGTTATGCGCATCTCATCAGTAAAGCCGGTTAATTGATTAGTAGTAAATCGGCTTCACCTGCTTTCAGATGGCGCGGCATTTACTACAAAGAGCCGTAGTTAACTGACAAGCTGAGCCATATCGCATTAATATCGCGGACGTATCGCCAGCGATAATTAATGCGATATGGCTCAGCTTGTCAGTTAACTACGGCTCTTTGTACACAGCAAAAACTCCAGTGTTAAATTAACACTCCTGGGAGTGTATATGAGTCCACTCAAGAGTGTTGAAGGTAATGAGATAATTAAGTGATTAATTTAGTGATGATTGATCATTATTGAAGACACCTGATGATAACAAGCAGAATCTCTGAAGGAGAAAATCTCAAATTGTAAGCCACCGTTATGGGGATGGGTGTTTGCTTTAGTTGGGGTCTTGACCCTTATGTTATTAACTTTAGATTTTGTCTGGCTGCTGTATCTGAGTTATAACTGCCAGAAGAACAAAGATATAAAGTGATCTGTTGGTTATGTTATGACAATCATCATTTCAACTATGTTTTTGATTTATGTTGTTGTTTACAGCATAACTGTGATTTTGCATAAATATACAAAATTTTAGATATAATATAAAGGATTTCTTAAAAGTTGTTTTAAAAAATGTCTTTCTTTTGGGCACACACAGATTCAGTCTATGCATCTCAACAATGGTGACGAGCAGAATATTCAATTAGGAAAAGTAAATTACATAGACAATTCAGATCATAATTTATACATACATGCATGCAATGCATGATGGGATCCATTAATGAGTTGTGATTGGTGGTAGCCACTGCAACATGCTTTATTATTGTCACCATTGTTGAGACTCACAGGCTGATTATTGATGTCTGTGTTTCTAAATAAAAATTTATTTGAAAGTCTTTTGATCAAAACAATGTTTCTAAAATATTTTGGATTATAAGAAAAAAATGATAATCACACGCTGTAAAATTACAAAGCTGCTGCTAACAAGTTAAACCAAACTACCTCAAAAAGTTTCCTTTTTCTGATCACAGCATAATTTTGTCAAAACATAGCCAACACTATCAGATCACACTTTTCTTTGTCAATTTGATAACAGCAGACAAACAAAATCTAAAGTTAATAACATAAGGGTCAAGAGGCCAACTAATGCACACACCCATCCCCATAACGGTGGCTTACAATTTGAGATTTTCTCCTTCAGAGATTCTGCTTGTTAACATCAGGTGTCTTCAATAATGCTCAATCATCACTAAATTAATCACTTAATTATCTCATTAACTTCTCTAACTTCTTTCTTAATTTAACACTGGAGTTTTAGCTTTGTAGTAAATGCCGCTCCATCTGAAAGCAGGTGAAGGCGATTTACTACTAATCAATTAACCGGCTTTACTGATGAGATGCGCATAACAATCTCACGATATATATCGCCCAGCCCTAATTCAGGGTTATTGGGACACTTTTTTCCCAGTAATTTCAATGGCAAAAACTGTCAGAATCATTCGATTTTGTAAACCCAATACTTTTTTGGCTGAATGGTGATAAAACGGTATATACCCCAGTATATAATATATATAGATATATATCCCGTTTTTTTCAAATTTTTTCTATTTGGAAAAAAATGAATATGTACTCATTTTAATAATTTTATCTCACATCCTGCCCACTGATGTCCTAAAAGCAATGTTGATATTGAAATACAGTGAATGTAATGTAGGCTATGCAATACATTGTGCAAAAAGGGGGTTTATACGGTGGCCAAAAACGAAATTAATAATTTTTAAAAAGCATAGGCTATTAGAATACTTGATTACCCCATAACGGTCACTTTCATAAAAATATATTAACTTGTGGGTTTAAAATTCCACATATGGCACATTTACTGTCCAACAACAAATATTTTAGAAATATGTATATTTTAGTCAGAATTATTGCGTTCCTATTCTATTGCGCTCCGTCTGTTTGGCTTTAAAGAAATTCAAAATAATTTCTGACCCCATGTCTTTGACTTTGTCTATACACTTTTCAGATTAAATTTAAAATAGCACTATAATATTTAAACATAAATATTAAACAAAATAGCTACATTTAATAGCTACAACAAGTACAGGCAAATTTCATGTCAGAACTGGATTTGAGCGAACGTTGTTTTACTGGTGCACAGCAAAATCCCCAGTGTTAAATTAACACTCCTCAGTGTACATATGTGTCCACACTACAGGGTGTTAAAAGTAACACTTAAGAAGTGTTAAAGTTAATGAGATAATTAAGTGATTAATTAAGTTATGATTGACCATTAGTGATGAGAAACACAAGAACTACAACTGACTTCAGCCACAGCTTTAGATGCAATCAACTGAAGATAAAATAACACATTAAATCTCTGAAGATCTCAGCAGAGGAGGATTAAACAACTCCACAAACAGCATTACCAGCTTCACACATTACTAACCAGACTGACTTTATTTCTGTCAGACGTCTACAGAAGCTCTTATTGAGGTTTAGATGTTGATGATTTATTGAAAATAATAGTTTTGTTTGACGCCACCATTATGGTGATCAGTGTTACTTTAGTTGGGGTCTTGACCCTTGACTCGTCAGTATTTTTTTTGTTTGTTACGGTGAGAACAGCAAGAGAAAATTGATGATGACAAGTTGATGACAGATGATGTTGGCTTGTTGTTGGTGATGCAGTTGTTATCATCATATAGTGCCTTATTTGCTGATCTCCTGAGAGTCATTGATTATAGTAGCCTTGTGACTCTACAGCAGGAGATCCAGCAGCGTTTTCATCAGATAAACTGATCAATGTTTAAAACATGTACATAAGTCTTGTTTTCCGGTTTAATAACACATCACACAATAAGCACTTCTAACTCCTGCGAGATTTACTCACACACAGACATCAAGAATCAGCCTATGAATCTCAACAATGGTGACATGCTTAATGCCGCAATGCATTCTGGGTGCATCATGCAAAACTCATCCATGGCTCCCAGAATGCATTGAGGCATGAAGCATGTCACCATTGTTGAGATTCATAGGCTGATTCTTTATGTCTGTGTGTGAGTTAATCTTGCAGGAGTTACAAGTGATTAGTGTAGAATCTGCTTTAAAACCTATTCAGCTCTACTGATTAAAACCAATCTGGATCTTTCCTGGAATCACAGTAAAAACAAAGTTAATCAGTGATTTAAATCACTATACAATGATCATACTCTTATCACTGAGCAGCCGAGAGCATCTGATTGTGTTTACTCTTGCTTTTCTTGCCATAGTAAACTCAGTTACAGCAGCCAGAGAAACATTAACATTAAAATGTCATCAAACTGCCCAACTAAAGAAAACACTGATCACCATGGTGGGTGACATTAAAAAAGTTTCAACAAAAAATGTAATTCTCAATAAGAGCTTCTGTAGTTGTCTGACAGAAATAAAGTCAGTCTGGTTAGTAATGTGTGAAGCTGGTAATGCTGTTTGTGGAGTTGTTTAATCCTCATCTGCTGAGATCTTCAGAGATTTAATGTCTTCTTTTATCTTCAGTGGATTGCATATAAAGCTGTGGCTGAAGTCAATTGTAGTTCTTGTGTTTCTCATCACTTATGGTCAATCATCACTTAATTAATCACTTAATTATCTCATTAACTTTAACACTTCTTAAGTGTTACTTTTAACACCCTGTAGTGTGGACACATATGTACACTGAGGAGTGTTAATTTAACACTGGGGATTTTGCTGTGTGAGCGCGCAGTTCCTGAGTGGAGCGTTCGCCTGGGCCGTGAGATTGAGCTGAGCGTCGCACTGCACCGCTTTGCTCATTACAGACTTGTTCTCGTCAGACCCCAAAACGGAATGTAGCTTTTGGTCGCACTACGCCGTATTTATTTGCACATTTATCTTGAACCCCCTCACTGAAAGCATAACTACCGTAGTCGATAACGAGTAGCTGGTAACTGGTAGATCTATAAACTCATCTTTCAGGCATTTGACGACCAGGTTGACACTTCAGCGTGAGAAATCAGGGGTGTGGCGTGTGAAACCATTCGAATGCGTGTCTCACAGCCAATGCGTGAGATTTGGCAGCTCTGTTATTATGCTAAAGCAGTGTTTTTTGACATCATTTTTCGGGTAACTAGCTTTTACAAGCGTTCTGAAATGTTATGCTTGAACGTGATGCATTATGTAAAATATGGAGTAATTTGAACTTTTGGATAAAACCATGTTCAAAATTATTGGCGATAGATAGTCTATGATATTTAGGATTAAAACTGTAAAGTTTGGTGTATGTGAGAGATTTCTGACTCGACACAAAACTGCATTAATGTATTAATGTGTTATATAACTCTGAATATGCAAATAGATATAGAAATAAACTCTTAAATGTGTATTTTGGATGTTTTCTTTCCACTAGTCTGAAGCAAAATAGCCCTCAAAATTGACCGGTGCATGAAATAACAATGGTTTTGTTTGTAGTGTCTTGCCTTAAAAATATACACAGATGTGCCCAAACATTATGACCACCTGCCTGCCTAATATGCTGTCGGTCAGGTGGATGTAATCAGATAATGAGTCCTGGCAAAGGTTTATGGGAAATGTAGTTCATGATGGAATGGCAAAGGATATACATACATCATCACTTACGTAGATTATGATGGTAAATACACCCACTCGATCTTATAGCACAGAAGAGACACCAAAGGTCTTACATTTGGAAATAATCAAACCTATCAGAGCATAGTAGAAAATATATAAATTATTAAAGACAACATGTAAAAGAATAATAATGCAACATAAGGAATATAAAAATGAATGATGATTAAATGAATACATAGCTATCAATGACTAGAATTCATAAAGAATATATTAATAAGATTCATAAAAAGGAATAAAAGACATTAATCAAAAGTCAAAAGACTACATTTTAATACAAATCATTTAGCATATACCAGCATCCAAAAGAATAAAAAGCGTAACTCTACAAATAAAGCAATGAACACTTCAGATGTTAAAAGTAGGAGGATAAAGGGACAGTTCACCCAAAAATGAAAATTATGTCATCATTTAGTCACGTTCAAGTTGTTCCAAACCGGTATGAATTTATTTTGTTCTGCTGAACACAAAGGAAGATATTTGGAAGAATGTTTGTAACCAAGCAGTTCTCGGCAGCCATTGACTACCATAGTATTTTTTCCCCACTATGTTAGTCAATGGCTGCCGAGATCTGCTTAGTTATAAACATTCTTCCAAATATCTTCCTTTGTGTTCAGCAGAACAAAGAAATTCATACAGGTTTGGAACAACTTGAACGTGACTAAACGATGACATAATTATTTTTTTGGGTGAACTATGCCTTTAAAGGATGTGTGTGTTGTATTCATGTGGATCTATTGACAGAAATGCAATATAATATACATAACTATATTTTCAGTGGAGTATAAAGAACTTACTTAATATACTGTTATGTTTTTATTACCTTAGAAAGAGGCATTTCTATCTACATACACGGCGGGTCTCCTCAGTGAAATCGCCATTTTGCGCCGCCACGTTTCTACAGTAGCTCTAAACGGATAAACTGCTCTACAGAGCGCTAGTCGCTCTCTGCTCTCTCCGATGACATATAGTGTCAGATACTGTGTCGGCCACTGTAGCTTCTCTATGTGCTCCAAAAGAGAGGTGTTGAGCGTTGGGGGGTGCAATTCACAATCTCACCACTAGATGCCGCTAAAAAGCACACACTGCACCTTTAATCATAGTAACAGTAAACTGACTTTACTAAGGTTGATCAAGTAAGAAGAACAAATCATCTTCACTACCATGAATAAAGAAACAAACATCAACCGTTAAGTCAGAGAGAGTGTGGAAATCTTACTAATGACTGTTATAAGTGAATCTAAAGGGGAACAAAAAATATTAATTAAAAAATACATGATATCCTCCTGGGACCCAAGAATAGACTTTTGTCCACTGTAGTGGACATTATATTTTAGTGAATTTCTCTGACATCATACATGTCACATGTCACAGTCTGGATGTCCAGTAAAGAGCACATTCGGGGCTTTGCAGGGATACCAAATGTTTGGAGGTTTCACCAGGACAACAACTTCTTCTTGGTCTTTAAAAATGGCTGACATTAATGTTGAGCACTCTTATGGAAATATGATCATATTTTTTAATTATAATTTAAATCTGATTAATTTTCAAATTGTTTGTTATAAATCAACATCTCAGGAAAATGTTATGGGGTTTCTAATCAAAATATGACTTTCTGTTACAGAACAGGGCATTGATTTCATAAATGACCACTATAGTGGACACCAGGATTTAAATCATGTTTATCAGGCATTTTGGAGACATAACAAGTGAACAGGGAAAGAAATTACATATCAATATTCCTATGAAATATTAGATATTATTTTGAAAATGTTGCCAATTTTTCCTCCCATTATTACACTTCTTTTTTCATTACATGTTGCACCAAGAACACATTAATATGCAAATTAGATGCAGTGAATAGATACATTGTATTGAATGGGAAAATCCAACTATTGTCATTTTACCCACATATTTCATAAAGTAAAATGGTATATGAATGCATGTCATTATATCTTTCATAACATAGTTCAGAATCATCTTTAAATAAAGTTTGTTTAAAAAAAACCCTGAAACCTAAAAATTGATTGATGAGTTAAAAATAAATCCCATTGTTTTTGCCTATACATGCAATTTCATGTCATTTAATTTTTTTAACAACTCAGTCCTGGTGTCAACTACAGAGGACATATCATAACATATGAATAAAATATCATTTTTCAAAAATGTTTTTTTTTTTCATTTGTTTCTTATGCTCTAAACAATGCAATGGCATAAAAAAATACTAAATTCAAAAAACTTTTTTTTTCTGGGTCCCAGGAGGATATGACAACTTGGAGTAATCATTTGTCCATGTTATAATAAATGGCGTCCTGATCTTCAGGGTCCTCTGCGTCACAGGATCTCTTCATATTCTAGAGAAGAAATGAACATGTGCATCACAAATAAGATCTCATGTTACACCTTCACAACAACAGCAGAATAACTCACATCCAGTGTGTCATATTCAGCACATCTGGACTTGGGTTCAAGGGTCATGTAGGTGTCTGCAGGAGACTCGACCTGACGACACACAATGATGAGAGAGTTAATTCTCCCTTTATAACTGACAGGACACACATGAGAAGAAGCATGAGAAGATTGCCACACTGTTGCCACTTGTGATCCTCTGGGGTTTTGCTCTGATGGAGTCGCTCGTTTCCTGTGAGAGAAGAAGAAATGAACATGAACACAAACCGACTCTGAGTCTTCATGACGGTCCAGACACAGAGTCTCTCTCACCTTCTGATCAACAGCCAGACGACGAGCATCAGTATCACAGTCATGACAGCGGCTGCACTGATTCCCACTATGACTGAAGACCAGACGCTTTCTTCAGCTGTGCAGACGAGAGAAAGAGAGAGAAACTCTTCTGAGACCAGCGCTTTCACTCACTACATACAGACACTGACCTACAAAACTGAGATTCTCACCTTTAACAGACAGAGACACAGACGCTGATCTCTGAGATCCGTATTTATTCTGAGCCTCACAGTAGAAGCGTCCACTGGAACTGGAGCTAAAGCTGGAGATGCTGAAACTCTGTCCAGATCCAACAGCTGAGGTTTGATCCTCCTTAAACCAGCTGAAGTTCAGAGCAGGAGGGTTTGAGTCACTGCTGCAGCTCAGAGTCACTGAATCTCCCTCCACTATTACTCCAGATGAATTAAGGGTCACCACAACATCTCTTGGTGCGTCTGAAAGAGACAAAAATAACATTATTGGATAACTCACTATAACCAGATGATTCACTGACTCACAGTTATTAACTCACACATGACATTCATCTTCACAGCATCAGAGTCTTTCTCTCCATATTTATTTCTGGATCTGCACTTGTATTCTCCACTGTCATCAGAGCTGAGGTCTGAGATGATGTAGACTCCTCCAGATCCTACAGTCATTTCTCCTTTAATCCAGCTGATTTCTGCCAGTGGTTTTGCATCACTATTGCAGCTCAGAGTCACTGAATCTGCCTCCACTATTTCAGATGCACTGACAGACACTGAGACGCTCTTTGGAGGATCTGAAAATACAAACAAGTGTGAAAACGCAGCAAAACTCAAGCGATGTAGACACTTTGGGATGTAGTTCAATGAGTTTTTATGCAACATTGTCCCTGAGCCACTACTACACTTCTAACAACTTTTATTGACGTCTAATTTTAAAGACATTTTTACATTTTCTAAGGAACATGTGAGGGGTTTCAAAATAAAGTTCTCAGCTCACTTACATCCGGGTCTAACAGTGATGTCAACAGATATGGAGTTGAGTCCCTCATGGCCACTTAAGGTGCAGAAATATTGGCCACTGTCCTCCAGCCCGACAGACTCCAGATCAAGCGCGTTGTCCCCATAGCGCTGACTATACAGATGCCCATCTTTCCTCCAGATGTAGGTTGGTACAGTCATGGAGGGAATGCATGAACCGCAGATAAAGCAAATCCAATCTCCCTCCGTCACAATGTCAGACTCGGTTTTTACCTCCACCTCCGCATCTGGGCCAGAGAGAAAACCCGCTTCATGAAGCTTTGAAACCTTTGTGAAACCTTTGTGAATCATTTGTTTCGGGCCAGTGATTCAGGACGTGTATCAAATTGCCAAACTCATGATTTTAGTAAAAGGCCGGGCTTCGTTAAGTCATAACTGTTTTGAAAAATGTTTCAATGTAATGGTTCAGCAATAGTGGACAATAATCACTGTGAACCCATGAACCAGTGTCTATATGATTTTACCTGATCTCAGATCAGTTTTATACACGTTGTAGACACTTTTAATGACACTGACACATTTGTGACCAGTCACGGAAGGTAGGGACACAAGTCGGTGGGCATTTTGAGTTATTTACAGATTCTGAAAGTGTAGTCTCCAAGCTTTCCAGTGATGTGTAACACATGGAAATCTGATAATATTTGGAGAAGTTGTGGCCATTTGAAAGTAGGCACTCAAAAAAGCTTAACAGGGAGAAATTTGCCTCTAAAGATTTTGTTCTCACCTGCTGGGAGTGACAATAGGGCTCATTTACATCTCATTTAGATAAGCCAAACCCCCTGTAAAGCTGCATGGTTACAATCGGACCGCATACTATTAATAATAAAAGATAATGTGCATTGTAAATGTCAGTAATTTATCTTTTTTGACTAAAAATGATTTAGAGGCTGAAATATGTGAGTTTTATCTTTTTATAAAACCTTTTTATTTGTTATTTGCTGGTTTTCTACATAAAACTTGGTGAATTGATTTCATTGTGTAGCATTGGGACTTTTTAACAGGATTCTGTGATAACCGTCATGATCAACTATGATAAACTAAAATCAACTATAATTATGTGTTTTTATAGTACAATATGCAAAGTACAATTTTCTATAAGAAAAAAAAATCTCTGATTCTGTTCTTTTCTCTGACATTTAAGGGTAACATAGGTCTACAAAGGCTCTTTTATGTCTAAAACAGTTTGGATAGTTGTTAATACAGCGTTGCCACAGCTTGGTTAACTTCAAATTCAAGAACCTTTCAAGGACTTTACTTTTGGCCATATGACAGAGGTCTGATATTCTATTTGTCATATTTCTGTTTTGCATAAAACTGAAGAATATTTGGTACATCCTATACTGTATTCTAAAATGATTTGATATTAACTTTTGCATGGATTTTATTGAAAAGAGCTTAGGCTCATGTAACCAGTCTATTTTTGCAATATTTCACGGTGTGTCTGTGAAACGCTGAGGTACCGTAGTGGTTTTGTGCGCTTGAACATCATGGCAATGTACAACACAAAGTACCTCCACGAAGTGTTGGCGACATTATCGGACCGGAGAGAATAATATGGAATTTCTTCCAGAAAACTTCTTGCACAATATAAATTCAAGCACTTTCAAGGACCTGTATGTATGTTTATTTTCAGTCATGTCATTGTACTCAGCCCTCTCTTTCTGCACAAGGGAAAGATGATCGTGTTGGTTCTTTACTGCTTCAGACATTGTGTTATCTAGGAGGTTTGCACTTCGTATCAGCTGCTCGTTGCTCGCTGCTCGTGTATCAGCCACCAGGGTTGCCAGGTTTTCACAACAAAACCTGCACAATTGCTACTCAAAACTAGCCCAAAACAAGCCCAATCGTGTTTCAGGGGGGCTTCTCCGGTAAAAATGGGGGTAAAATATGTGTTTTTTTTGGCATGGTTGCCTACTAAAATTCACATTCCCGGGGCTAAATATCACATAATTGGGGTCGCTTCAACCCGCGGACATGAAAAACAGCGGACTTGGCAACACTGAGCCACGCTTCCCTTAGAGGGCGGGACAATAACAAAAGAGAAACACGCCTCTGCTGCATGCTAGAATCTCCTAAAAACAAGGCGATTTCAAACTCAAAGTGTATGCTTTTAAATATACCAATTCTGCTATCTCAAACATGGAGAGGCTTCTTCATGATCTCAACTAACAGATTCGGCAAAAAAGCGAAAATCACCAATTTTGAAAAAAAACGCTTCATTCTCATTTTGCTCGTAACTTGTGCTGCCGACTTGTGTCCCTGGTTGCCGTAATTGGTCTCATTAAAAGAATTAAAACAAGCCCTAAAATGTAATAAAATAGCACATAATATTGTTACATACACCAGCCGGAGTGCCCTTGATTCCCACTAGAGGGCACTCCTCATGTCTCTTTGGCTTTCCCACAATGAACTACACTTCCCACAACCCACTGCCTGGACTCATTGGATGATCACTTCCACTTTTGGCTATATGAGCCACTCAGTTCATTCATGCCACTGCATGACCCTAATTGGACTCTGGAATTGTATATTGATCTGACGCTGCAGCTGCAGCTTAGTGGCGGAGGACTCCCCTGTCATTATGGCCACCACACCAAAACATCTTCACGACTTGGCCGCCACACCAGAGCATCTTCACGACATGGCCGCCACGCCAGAGCCTCTTCACAACATGGCCGCCACACCAGAGTCTCCAGCTGTTATGGACACCACGCCAGAGACTTCACCCATCATGGCCGCCACATCAGAGCCTCTTCACAACATGGCCGCCACACCAGAGTCTCCAGCTGTTATGGACACCACGCCAGAGACTTCACCCATCATGGCCACCACACCAGAGCCTCTTTATGACATGGTCACCACACCAGAGCCTCTTCACGACCTGGCCGCCACACCAGAGCCTCTTCACGACTTGGCCGCCACACAAGAGCCTCTTCACGACTTGGCTGCCACACCAGAGCCTCTTTACGACATGATCACCACACCAGTGCCTCTTCACGACTTGGCCGCCACACAAGAGCCTCTTCACGACTTGGCTGCCACACCAGAGCCTCTTTACGACATGATCACCACACCAGTGCCTCTTCACGACCTGGCCGCCACACCAGAGCCTCTTCACAACATGGCCGCCACACCAGAGCCTCTTCACAACATGGCCGCCACACCAGAGCCTCTTCACAACATGGCCGCCACACCAGAGTCTCCAGCAGTCATGGACACCACGCCAGGGTCTTCACCCATCATGGTCACCACACCAGTGCCTCTTCACGAACTGGCCGCCACACCAGAGCCTCTTCACAACCTGGCCGCCACACCAGAGCCTCTTTACGACCTGGCCGCCACACCAGAGCCTCTTCATGACTTGGCCGCCACACAAGAGCCTCTTCACAACCTGGCCGCCACACAAGAGCCTCTTCACGACTTGGCTGCCACACCAGAGCCTCTTTACGACATGCCTGACATGCCAGAGCCTCTTCACGAAATGGCCGCCTCACTAGAGTCTCCAGCTGTCAGAGTCTTCACCCATCATGGCCGCCACACCAGAGCCTCCAGCAGTCGTGGACACCATGCCAGAGTCTTCAGCCGTCATGGATACCACATCAGTGTTTCTGGCCATCATGAGCGCTGCATCTGATGCTACCATCAGTCTGTAGGCATTTGAGACATTTTGCTGCAGCTGAGTGGCGGAGGACTCCCCAGTCATCATGGCCGCCACACCAGAGCCTCTTCACGACATGGCCGCCACACCAGAATCTCCAGCAGTCATGGACACCACGCCAGAGTCTTCACCCATCATGGTCACCACACCAGTGCCTCTTCACGACTTGGGCACCACACCAGAGCCTCTTTAGGACATGGCCGCCACGCCAGAGCCTCTTCATGACTTGGCCCCCACACCAGAGCCTCTTTACTAACCCTACCATCAGTCTGTAGGCATTTGAGACTGGCTTCCAGTTTGGAGGACACACCACTGGCATATCTGCGATGGTATCAAGTCTGAGGGGCCCCCAGTGACTGCCCCTCCTGTAATGGCAGTTGCCATTTTGTGTGTTTGGGCCACACACTGCTCTCCCCTGTCAATGAGTCTGCTCCAGAGCCCACTCCAGCCCATGAGTCCACCCCAGAGCTCACTCCTGCCCCAGAGCTCAGTCCTGTGTTATCTCCAGCTTATGAGCTCCTTGCCTGCCCTGACACAACCACTAGGGTCGCCCTAAAGTTCCCTGCCTGTCCTGATCCATTCACACAGCCCAGGTTTTGCAGGAATGTGGTTAAAAGTCCAGAAAATGTAGAGACGGGCTATGTTCACACTGTCCATTTTTGGGTTTGACAACCACATTTACTTACAGGTGTGTGAGTCTCGAAATGTCCTGTTCACATAGCTGCATATTGAATACTGTCTGTATAAATGTGCTATGAGAGTCTGATCATTTGATCGAGGCCACATGATTTTTTTAATTAATGTGCACGAATAAATAATTTAATAAACACTACAATATTCAAGTTACTTACCTATCGTAGATGATTAAAGTAGCCAATCAATTACAGTTAGCACAATAAAATGAAAAAGGTCTTTATTCACACCCGTTATTATTCAAGCCTCCACTCACCTGTCACTTCGAGACGGATTCCCTGAGCGTTCGTCCAGTTTCGCCCGGAGGCAGTGCTGAGCACAACACGGAAGTTACCAGCGTCACGCTTTCTCACGTCCCTCAGCAGCAGCGAGCAATTTCCTGCATCAGCCTGAAACTCCACGCGGCCTTTAAATGCGGGGTCTTGAGAAACCCTGACCTCCACCGGTGATTTCTGATGGAACCATTGCACTGCAATCCCCTGCTCATGTTGAGGATGATCGTATTTGCAGGGTATGTACACTGTCGACTGCCGAACAACACACATACTGCTGATAATATGAGTAACGTCATACTGCACACCTGGAATACACACAAATGCATGCTCGCATTTCAGTTGCATATGTATACAATAATAATAATCTTTATTGAAATTATGGTTCATTTTTGGTTTCACTACCTTGGTCCTATTCGTAAATTTTGGACCTAAAAATGTTTTGTTTTGTTTTTTACTTCATCGGAATGGTACGAAACTTGGTGTGGCACTTGCTATGTGAACACACACACAACAATCATGTATATGATTCGAAAAGGTTAAATGATCCTGAAAAAATAGTCAGGCTTGTATTGTTCACAATCAAAAAAGTCTGGATTGGAAATAAATGGGAGATGAAATGATTATTTTTTGATAGCCTGGCTCCGCCCTCCTACGTACTTCCGCTCAATGTTCATTTACTTTCAGTACGTCTGGGTTTGCGGTATATTCGCTGGTTTTCTCCGGTCAAATTTGAACCGGTCCAATCAGCGAACAGAGAGAGTGGCTGAGAACGATGACGTTGATGTTGTGCGCTAGTTTGAGTTGTAGTTCAGTTATGGCGGCGTTGTGGCAACGCTGACAAATATTTAGAAGTTAAAGCCGGAGCAAGAACCATCTTTGCTGAGTTTTGTTGGTGGCCATAATGTTGTGGCCCCTCCCCACAGGGTTCAGGAAAAGTTGAATTTTACAAGTGGACTCACCACTATCTCCGTTAGTGGTGAAGGAGTTGGCTAAGGCGAATGGCAGATCCAATAGTTTTAAACATCAACAGAGTACCCGCCTTCAAGGAAGTAAACGCTTGTCAATGGAGAGTGACCAGACTCTCTGTACAAATGAAATGTATGAGGCTAATTTTTTGAGATATAAACCTCAAATTTGGAGAACTTGTTTAGAGTAAAATATATCTTGGAAAATATATATTTCATATAAAAATTTTATTTTTGTGCATATTTCATAATAATAAACTTAAATTCTATAACTTTTTTTAGTTTACTTAAATTTTTACCACTTCAGCCATAATCTCCCAAGTGTCTCGTCTTTAAAAAGAGACAAAACTGAAGTCTTTGCTCCAAAGCATTCAAGTTCGAAAAAATATAATTTAGTAACCTACCATAAAATTCCCAAAATTTGCAAAATATTAAATGAAAAGCATTATCGAACTAAAATATTAGGGATGCGCCATTATGAAATTTTGGTCGATACCGATAATTCTTTATATTTGAAAGCCGATAACCGATATATTGGCCGATAAATCTAAAGAAACATTTTCTATAATTTTTTGAAATTAGTTATTACAAAAACAAAAAGGAAATTTTGGTCGATACGATAACCAATAATTCTTTATATTTGAAAGCCGATAACCGATATTTTGGCCAATAAGGAAATAATAATACATTACTGATCAGCTTTAATATATCGGGCAGATAACAACAACAATAAAAAAAGAACATATATCGGCCGATATCGATATGGTGGCCAATTATTGTGCATCCCTATAAAAATATATTTTTAAAACATTTCATTTAAATAAAATAAAATTCTGTATTTTTTGATCACAACGTGAGTAGCACCAGAGGGTTAACAAAGGTAATATTCAAAACATTCATGGATGACACTATATTTGGTTTCTTATGTTATAAAAGAAGTATAATAAATGCTAACAGAGCATTCATTGCTGTTTCTCATGTCACTTCAGAAGGCAAACTCGTGAAAATGACTGACTTCTGGTCACTCTGTCACTGCAGATTGCTGTCCGTGTGAATGCCCCTTTAATGGAGACTAGTTCATAACACACTACGAGCATCAACTGGTGTTCATTGAGTTACTACAACACAGATATCATTACCTGTTGCCATCAGAGACATCCAGACGAAGGACTGAAGCAGTACAGCTGGACAAACCTGCAAGACATGAGATTTAGCACGACCTCCATGGCATCTTTAAGATATCTGATCTGTCCTCACAGCAATATCACCCGTATAAACTAATAATCTGTCACTATTTCTTAACATTTAGCAGAAACCCTTTACTTAAAGCACGTGTCCAGCCATTGCATGACCTTCATTGCCTGCTCTTACTGTCCGCCTCGTGCTCAAACACAGTGTAGAGTGACTTTAGTGAGTTTAGATAACTGTCAAGAAAACCATTTCAGTCATTTCAACAAAAGGTTTTGAAATTAAATATATTAACATGATGCTGAAGTCTTCTAAGGATTATTATCAAAACAGCCTGAAGTAGTCAAACGTTCTAGAGAAGCTGGCCATAGACTAAAAATAATGTCGCTTATGTCCTCTTCCCCTTAAAACCACAAGTTGTTATAAAAAACTGCTGTCAGCACTGCTGGTAAATGGCGTCAGAACGCCAATTATTAGCTCTAAAGACGCCCATTATTAGCTCTGAAGACGCCCATTATTAGCTCTGAAGACGCCCTTTATTAGCTCTGAAGACGCCCATTATTAGCTCTGAAGACGCCCATTATTAGCTCTAAAGACGCCCATTATTAGCTCTGAAGACGCCCATAATTAGCTCTGAAGATGCCCATTATTAGCTCTGAAGACGCCCATTATTAGCTCTGAAGACGCCCATTATTAGCTCTGAAGACGCCCATTATTATCTCTGAAGACGCCCATTATTAGCTCTGAAGATGCCCATTATTAGCTCTGAAGACGCCCATTATTAGCTCTAAAGACGCCCATTATTAGCTCTGAAGACGCCCATTATTAGCTCTGAAGACGCCCATTATTAGCTCTGAAGACGCCCATTATTACCTCTGAAGATGCCCATTATTAGCTCTGAAGACACCCATTATTAGCTCTGAAGACGCCCATTATTAGCTCTGAAGACGCCCATTATTAGCTCTGAAGATGCCCATTATTAGCTCTGAAGATGCCCATTATTAGCTCTGAAGACGCCCATAGCTCTGAAGATGCCCATTATTAGCTCTGAAGACGCCCATAGCTCTGAAGATGCCCATTATTAGCTCTGAAGACGCCCATAGCTCTGAAGACGCCCATTATTAGCTCTAAAGACGCCCATTATTAGCTCTGAAGATGCCCATTATTAGCTCTGAAGACGCCCATTATTAGCTCTGAAGACGCCCATAGCTCTGAAGACGCCCATTATTAGCTCTGAAGATGCCCATTATTAGCTCTGAAGACACCCATTATTATCTCTGAAGACGCCCATTATTAGCTCTGAAGACGCCCATTATTAGCTCTGAAGATGCCCATTATTAGCTCTGAAGACGCCCATAGCTCTGAAGACGCCCATTATTAGCTCTGAAGACGCCCATTATTAGCTCTGAAGACGCCCATTATTAGCTCTGAAGATGCCCATATCTCTGAAGACGCCCATTATTAGCTGTGAAGACACCCATTATTAGCTCTAAAGACGCCCATTATTAGCTCTGAAGACGCCCATTATTAGCTCTGAAGACGCCCATTATTAGCTCTAAAGACGCCCATTATTAGCTCTGAAGACGCCCATTATTAGCTCTGAAGACGCCCATTATTAGCTCTGAAGACGCCCATTATTAGCTCTGAAGATGCCCATAGCTCTGAAGACGCCCATTATTAGCTGTGAAGACACCCATTATTAGCTCTAAAGACGCCCATTATTAGCTCTGAAGACGCCCATTATTAGCTCTAAAGACGCCCATTATTAGCTCTGAAGACGCCCATTATTAGCTCTAAAGACACCCATTATTAGCTCTGAAGACGCCCATTATTAGCTCTAAAGACGCCCATTATTAGCTCTGAAGACGCCCATTATTAGCTCTGAAGATGCCCATAGCTCTGAAGACGCCCATTATTAGCTGTGAAGACACCCATTATTAGCTCTAAAGATGCCCATTATTAGCTCTGAAGACGCCCATTATTAGCTCTGAAGACGCCCATAGCTCTGAAGACGCCCATTATTAGCTCTGAAGACGCCCATTATTAGCTCTGAAGACGCCCATTATTAGCTCTGAAGACACCCATTATTAGCTCTGAAGATGCCCATAGCTCTGAAGACGCCCATTATTAGCTGTGAAGACACCCATTATTAGCTCTAAAGACGCCCATTATTAGCTCTGAAGACGCCCATTATTAGCTCTGAAGACGCCCATTATTAGCTCTAAAGACGCCCATTATTAGCTCTGAAGACACCCATTATTAGCTCTGAAGATGCCCATAGCTCTGAAGACGCCCATTATTAGCTGTGAAGACACCCATTATTAGCTCTAAAGACGCCCATTATTAGCTCTGAAGACGCCCATTATTAGCTCTGAAGACGCCCATTATTAGCTCTAAAGACACCCATTATTAGCTCTGAAGACGCCCATTATTAGCTCTGAAGACGCCCATTATTAGCTCTAAAGACGCCCATTATTAGCTCTGAAGACGCCCATTATTAGCTCTGAAGATGCCCATAGCTCTGAAGACGCCCATTATTAGCTGTGAAGACACCCATTATTAGCTCTAAAGACGCCCATTATTAGCTCTGAAGACGCCCATTATTAGCTCTGAAGACGCCCATTATTAGCTCTGAAGACGCCCATTATTAGCTCTAAAGACACCCATTATTAGCTCTGAAGACGCCCATTATTAGCTCTGAAGACGCCCATTATTAGCTCTGAAGACGCCCATTATTAGCTCTTAAGACGCCCATTATTAGCTCTGAAGACACCCATTATTAGCTCTGAAGACGCCCATTATTAGCTCTGAAGACGCCCATTATTAGCTCTGAAGACGCCCATTATTAGCTCTGAAGACGCCCATTATTAGCTCTGAAGACGCCCATTATAAGCTCTGAAGATGCCCACTATTAGCTCTAAAGACACCCATTATTAGCTCTAAAGACGCCCATAGCTCTGAAGACGCCCATTATTAGCTCTGAAGACGCCCATTATTAGCTCTGAAGACGCCCATTATTAGCTATGAAGACACCCATTATTAGCTCTGAAGACGCCCATTATTATCTCTGAAGACGCCCATTATTAGCTCTGAAGACGCCCATTATTAGCTCTAAAGACGCCCATAGCTCTGAAGACGCCCATTATTAGCTCTGAAGACGCCCATTATTAGCTCTGAAGACGCCCATTATTAGCTCTGAAGACGCCCATTATTAGCTCTGAAGACGCCCATTATTAGCTCTGAAGACGCCCATTATTAGCTCTAAAGACACCCATTATTAGCTCTGAAGACGCCCTGTAAGAGCCATTATGCTTTATTTATATGTCTGTTGTAGTTCCACTGTTAGACACCGGGTGGAGTGTGGGTTTAATGGATATAGGTAGCCAGAGAGGAAGTGAGGTCAGGTGTAATGAGGGAAGCAAACAATTTTTGACCGTGTCAGGAGTGGGTATGAGGAGTACTATGTGTTTGAGCATCGTAACTGTGACAATAAAGGTGATAATTGCAGTACTGGACTGGAAGCGTCATGTTTTGGATCCCACGCGTCAGATAACCCTACAACACCTCTAGCCTAAGGGACAAGATGGTCCTTTGTCGCTACATTTTGTCAAAAATTGCTTCTTTGTGGAGTATCACGCATCGTTTGGAACTTTTTGAACTTTAATGGACTAAGCACTGGATTCTGCTTTGGATTTGGATACAATTGGACGCATCAAGGACCAGTTGCAGCAACGCGAGTGGATGAATCCGAGGTATGTGTAGCGCTACCTTATGAATGACTCTGTGTGCACACATTTAATAGCGTAAATCCAATGCATTGGTTGCCTAAGTTTTAAAAAATTAACGACAAGGTAAATGAATTCAACAACTCTGTGAAAATGAGTGTAAGTAATTATGGCGAAGATGCTGTGGCTGCTGTTAAACAAACAGAGACTAATGTGCTTACTGAGAAAGTTGTAATGGAGTCTGTGAAAGAAAAGCGTTGCATCAAACTTACTCCAAAGGCACTACAAGAAAAACTGGAAACGTTGCAGAAAACAAGAAGGAGTAAAGTAAATAAAGCCAAAAACTTGATGGTTATCATAAGAAATTTTATGCCTAACCGAGAGTATGAAAAGGAAGTGGAAAGTTCTTTTGAGAAGTTCATTAAACTGTGTGATGAGGCTAAAGAAATGCACAACTCTGTGATGGTTCTTTTGCCCAATGAAGAAAAAGAAAGACAGCAAACATGGTTCAATGGGAAGATGTTAATATACAATGGGTTTATGGATGATGTTCAAAAATGGTTGAGTACCGGGAGTCAAGTTTCATGTTCTGGTGTTGATGACAATGTTTATCAAGATGACATTGAACCAAATGATAGCATTTCAAACATTTCCTCATTTGTGTTAAGTAAACCATCCAGTAAGAAAAGTTCTAGCAGTGTGCGTACTGGAAAATCTTCTGCTGCTTCAGTACGAATCATAGCAGATGCAGAAAAGGCTGCATTAATTGCACGTGCAACTGCTTTAAAGGACAAACATGCTTTGGAGGTACAACAGGAACAACTAAGGCAAAGACAAGAGCAAATGGATATTGATGCAGAAATAGCAGCTGCTACTGCCAAAATTGCTGTTTTAAATAACTCTGACAACCAATATCCTAAAACCTTTTCTGATGGTATGAATTCATATTGTGAAAAAGAGACTGCAAGAAGTGGCAAAGAAGTTACTCTTAACCCTCATGCAGAGGAATATATGCCAAAGAATTGTTCTCAGCAAGCAAGATCAAGGAAGGTGATTCAGCAAACTCAAAGTGCAGCTCAAACTGATCTTCATTCTGTGTCACAAATGCAAACTTCAAATGTAATGCAGAACAGCAATGGAACATCAACTTCAAACATCTACAGTATCATGCAGAAACAAAATGAGATCACTTCTCTTCTTGTACAACAACAACAATCCAGCATGCTGCCTCAACGAGAGATTCCTGTGTTCGATGGCAATCCTTTGAAATATAGAACTTTCATCCGAGCATTTGAACATGGAATAGAGGACAAAACCAACAATAACCGAGATCGTTTGTACTTTCTGGAACAGCACACACAAGGTCAGCCTAAGGAACTTGTGCGCAGTTACCAGCACATGGATGCGCAAAGAGGATATGTGCAAGCTAAAGCATTGTTAAAGGAACATTTTGGCAATGAGTTCAAAATAGCTGCTGCATATGTAGAGAAAGTACTTGGATGGCCTTCAGTAAAATCAGAGGATGTGGGTTCATTGCAGAGTTATGCTGTCTTCTTGCGTGGATGCTGTAATGCAATGGAGGAAATTGCGTACATGGAGGAGCTGGAGATGCCAAGTAATTTGAAAATGGTCATTATGAAGTTGCCGTACAAATTAAGGGAAAAGTGGAGAACTGTTGCATGTGAGCTATTGGAAAGGCACAATCGGAGGGCACAGTTCAAAGATATTGTAACATTTGTTGAACGTCAAGTCAAATTGTCATCTGATCCACTTTTTGGTGATCTCCTGGGTACTCCAACTGTACAACAGAAACCTCAACCTAGGAGTAAAATAAGAAATAGCTTTGCAACGATTGTTAATAACAGTAAGTCAATTCAGAGTTGTGACTCTGATTTAAGACCAAAGTCCAGAGTTGTATGTTTGTGCTGCAAACGTGATCACTTATTGGATCAGTGTACACAAATGCAAGCCAAGATGCATAAAGAAAAGCTGAACTTTCTAAAGGAGAAAGGTATTTGCTTTGGCTGTCTTCGTGTTGGGCACATGAGCAAGGATTGTGATGAGCGCATGACTTGCACAGTGTGTGGCCAAATGCATCCCAGCCTTCTGCATATTCAACAAAAGGAGAGACAAGAGCAAAATCGTCCATCACTAAGTAGTGCGCTTGTTGCCCTTCAAGCATGTGGCCAAACAGGGGCCGGCGATGGAGAATGTGCATTATCAATTGTACCGGTTCAAGTCAAATCCAGTAAAGGACAAAAGGTAATCCAAACCTATGCCTTCTTGGATCCTGGTAGTTCTGCCACATTTTGTTCAGAACACTTAATGCACAGTTTGAAATTAAAAGGAAAGAAAACTAATATTCTTTTGAAAACAATGGGCAATCAAAGGTCTGTTAGTAGTTCTATCTTGACTGGATTGGAAGTGTCTAGCCTTCATAATGACATCTTTTACAGTCTTCCAGAAGTCTTCACTCAGGAGAAAATGCCTGTGTCCAAAGATAACATTGTTACTCAAGGGGATTTGGACAAGTGGCCATACCTGAAAGGTGTTAAGATCCCTCAAATTCCTGCGGATGTGGATTTGCTAATTGGAGCAAATGCTTCCAAGGTAATGGAGCCCTGGGAGGTTAAAAACAGTGATGGAGAGGGACCTTATGCAGTGAGAACCCTACTGGGATGGGTTGTGAATGGGCCGCTTCAAGGAAGCAAGGACAACAGGAACAAGACTGAATATCCAGGTGTTACTGTCAATAGGATTTCTGTATGCAAACTGGAGGAGATGATTAGTAAACAGTATAACCACGACTTTAATGAGATTCCTTCTGAGAACAAAGAGATGTCCAGAGAAGATCATGCATTTATGGAAAGGGTAAGCAGGTCAATTGAGCTTCAGGATGGACACTACAAATTGAACCTTCCTTTCAAAATGGAAAATCCCATGTTGCTGAATAACCTTGGTGTGGCTAAACAGCGCATAATGGGATTGAAAAGGAAATTAGAGAGAAATAAGACTTTTCATCAAGAATATAAGATGTTCTTGGATGAAGTCATCAACAAAGGTTATGCTGAAAGAGTACCATTGCATCAGTTGAAACAGGATGAAGGGAAAGTTTGGTACATCCCTCACCACGGCGTCTATCACCCCAAGAAAGGAACATTAAGAGTGGTCTTTGACTGTGGAGCTGCTTTTAAAGGTACATCGCTTAAAGATCAACTTCTGCAAGGTCCATACCTGACAAATTCACTTCTGGGAGTTCTTGTGAGGTTTCGACAAGAGCCTATTGCATTCATGGCTGATGTGAAAGCAATGTTTCATCAGGTCAAAGTTGCAGCAGAGGATATCAATTTTCTTCGTTTCTTGTGGTGGCCCGATGGTGAGTTAAAGCATGAACCTGTTGAATATAGGATGAACGTGCATTTGTTTGGAGCTGTGTCATCCCCAAGCTGTGCTTGCTTTGCACTACGCAGGACCGCTGAAGACAATAAACCCAACTTTCCAGAAGAGGTTATTGACACAATTCAGGCCAACTTTTACATGGATGATTGTCTGAAAAGTGTAGCTTCAGAGGAAGAGGCTATTTTGATGATCAAAGATCTAACAGAAGTTTGTTTGACAGGAGGTTTCCAATTGACCAAGTGGGTCAGTAATAGCCGTATTGTGCTACAAACTGTACCTGAAGAACATCGAGCCCAGGGCATAAAATTGATGGATCTGGACAAAGATCAACTACCACTGGAAAGAGCTCTTGGTTTGTTGTGGTGTGTTGAATCAGACACTTTCAGGTTTAAAATGACCATCAAAGATCATCCTTGCACCAGACGTGGTGTTCTGTCGATGGTATGCTCTGTATATGATCCTTTAGGATTCTTGGCACCATTCACTCTTACAGCGAAAATTCTTCTTCAAGAGCTGTGTAGGACAAGATGTGGATGGGATGATCTGCTACCCTCAGATCTTCAAAGACAATGGTCTTTATGGTTGAAAGAACTTGGGAGGATTGCAGACTTTAAAGTCGATAGATGCTTAAAGCCCACAGGATTGGACCAACTTACCAACATTCAGTTGCATCATTTCGCTGACGCAAGTACACTTGGATATGGCACTGTAACATATCTTAGGATGGAGACAAACAAGGATGTTCATGTTACTTTCCTACTCAGCAAATCAAGAGTAGCACCATTGAAGCATGTAACAATTCCACGTCTTGAATTGACAGCTGCTGTACTTGCTGCTCGAGTGGATAAAATGTTGAGGGCAGAGATACAGTTTCCATTGGTGGACTCAGTGTTTTGGACAGATAGTACATCTGTGTTAAAATATATCAGAAATGAGGACAGACGCTTTCTGACCTTTGTGGCCAACAGGATCTCTGCAATAAGAGAAATTACAACACCATTACAGTGGAGATACATACCTACAGCTCAAAATCCTGCAGACTGTTGTTCAAGAGGAATGAAAGCAGATTTGCTGTTATCGAGTGAAGAATGGATCAGCGGACCACATTTTTTGTGGAAACCACAGGAAGAATGGCCAGCACAAATAGTTGATTCTACTCTTAAAGTCGATGATCCTGAGGTAAAGAGGAATGTGAATGTAAACACCACTGTTGTGAATGATGTGTCAAGTGCAACAAATGCCACTCATAGGCTGATTACACACTTCTCAGATTGGACAAAGTTGAAAGTTGCTGTTGCCTGGTTTTTGAAGTTAAAAAGAATGCTGAGGCTACGTAGTCAAAAGCGGAAAGAAATCAAAGCCTCTTTGGATCCAAAGTGTGTATTACCATCATCCAAGAAGATGGAGAAGGAGCTTCAAAGGCTAAAATTCTCAACAGCTACACCGAACTTAACTTTGGAGGACCTGACTGAAGCTGAAACGGCTATTGTTGCATTTAGTCAACAGCAACAGTTTGGAAAGGAAATTGCTGCTCTATCATCTGTTTTAAAGGTAAAGCGAGACAGCAAGTTGTATAAGTTGGATCCTGTCTTTCAAGATGGTCTTTTAAGGGTTGGAGGACGACTGAGGAATGCTGCAATGCCTGAGGAAAGGAAGCATCCTATCATTCTTTCTAAGGATCAGCACATTGCCACACTCATCTTGCGGCATATTCATCAACAGTTAGGTCACAGTGGAAGAAATCATATGCTTTCCAAGCTGAGAAAAAGATATTGGATCATTAAAGGTAATGCTGCCGCCCGGAAGATTATATCAAGTTGTGGCCATTGTAGACGTCTTGGAGTTAAGGTGGGTGAACAAAAGATGGCAGACTTGCCGAAAGAGAGACTTAAGCCCGATCTTCCTCCATTTACGAATGTAGGAGTCGATTATTTTGGTCCTATAGAGGTCAAAAGAGGACGCTCCATTGTGAAACGCTATGGAGTTATCTTTACTTGCATGGCAAGTAGAGCAGTTCATCTGGAAGTTGCCCATTCCTTGGACACTGACGCATGCATTAACTCTCTACGCAGATTTATTTGCAGACGAGGACAAGTTGTTCATATAAGATCAGACAACGGTACCAACTTTATTGGAGCAGAAAGAGAGTTAAGAGAAGCACTCAGTTCATGGAATAAAAGCAAGATTCAAAGGGCAATGCTACAGAAAGGTGTCCAGTGGAGTTTCAATCCTCCAGGAGGCTCGCATTATGGAGGAGTGTGGGAGCGTGTGATTAGAATGGTCAAGAAAATTCTGAATTCCATCTTACATCAGCAAACTTTGGAGGATGAAGGATTTCATACTGTGCTATGTGAAGTTGAGGCTATTCTAAATGATCGCCCAATAACAAAGCTGTCAGATGATCCTAATGACCTAGAGCCCCTTACTCCGAATCACCTTCTTCAAATGAAAGGCAAACCAGTTCTACCACCTGGACTGTTTGACCAATCGGAGTTATACAGCAAGAGGAGATGGAAACAAGTCCAATATATGTGCGACTTATTCTGGAGAAGATGGACAAATGAATATTTGCCTTTGCTTCAAGAACGACAGAAATGGAACAGGGAAAGGAGGAGCTTTGTTCCAGGGGACATTGTTGTCATTGTGGACTCTTCAGCCCCACGTGGATCCTGGTTGATGGGACGAGTTTTGGAAGTTTTTCCTGATAAGAATGGACTTGTACGGTCTGTGCGTGTACAAACTAAAACCAATATACTTGAGAGACCTGTGACAAAGCTTTGTCTATTGTATGACGGCATGGAAAAGGACTGATTGCAAATACTATGAACTCTAACCAACAGAAGATTGTTTGAATACAGTGTTGCTTTGGACTTATGGCTCTTTGTATTAATATTTTATTGAATTGTAATGTCTACCTGTCATGTACAATTAGGGGCCGGAGTGTAAGAGCCATTATGCTTTATTTATATGTCTGTTGTAGTTCCACTGTTAGACACCGGGTGGAGTGTGGGTTTAATGGATATAGGTAGCCAGAGAGGAAGTGAGGTCAGGTGTAATGAGGGAAGCAAACAATTTTTGACCGTGTCAGGAGTGGGTATGAGGAGTACTATGTGTTTGAGCATCGTAACTGTGACAATAAAGGTGATAATTGCAGTACTGGACTGGAAGCGTCATGTTTTGGATCCCACGCGTCAGATAACCCTACAACACCTCTAGCCTAAGGGACAAGATGGTCCTTTGTCGCTACACGCCCATTATTAGCTCTGAAGACGCCCATTATTAGTATTGCTCCTGCTTACGATGCATAAACTGCCCACAGTGTTTTTGACAAGGACATGAATGATACCTCAAATTGAGTAGACCTGTTGTAAACCGTAAAGAAAGGCCTTAAAGGCTCCTTGACCCGAGCCATATCTAGACCACATGTAAACCTGCGCATTTGTAAAACAGTAGTAATACTTAAAATATTCTGTATTCTTTTTTATCCCAAAATGCCAAATGTATTCTAAGCTGTATTTAAAACACACTTTAAGTGTCTCGTATGTCCACATTTATATAGTTAAGTCGTTTGTGTGTGCCTGCATGTGCGTGCGAGAGAGAGTGTGTGGGTGTGTGAGGGTGCGAAAGTGTGAGTGTGTGCACGTGTGTGTGAGAGTGCGAGTGTAGGCAGCCTTGCTGTGTGGCATAGGAGATGTTTTATGTACCCTTAAATGTCAAAGCTGTGTTACCTCTGAGAGTATTTGAATCCTTTCTGTACGAAATTTGATTGGCGGATTCAAATAAAGAAATTAAAATGTGTGTGTGTGTGTGTGTGTGTGTGTGTGTGTGTGTGTGTGTGTGTGTGTGTGTGTGTGTGTGTGTGTGTGTGTGTGTGTGTGTGTGTGTGTGTGTGTGTGTGTGTGTGTGAGTGTGTGAGTGAGTGAGTGAGTGAGTGAGTGAGTGAGTGAATGTGTGTGTTTTTGTGAAATATCAGGACACAAATGTGTATAATGACATAGGTATGACATAGGTATTACAAAAAGAGTGTGAAATATGAGGACGTTCCCCATGTCCTCACTTTTCAAAATGCTTATAAATCACACTGAAAGTGAACTGCAGTCTCCTGCGATGGGTTTAGGGGCAGGGGCAGTGTAAGGGGATAGAAAATACGGTTTGTACGGTATAAAAACCATTACGCCTATGGAATGTCCTCACATTTCACAAAAACAAACGTGTGTGTGTGTGTGTGTGTGTGTGTGTGTGTGTGTGTGTGTGTGCGCGCGCTGCGTATTCCTCAAACTTCCGCAAACTCTCTTGAGTCGGTGAGTCAATCATGTCCAACAATAACGCTAGCAGTAGTAGTGTGGCTGTGGCGACGAAAGCCGTCAAACAGCTCAGACTAGAGGCGAAGATACGACGAATTAACGTAAGTATGTCAACGTCAACTTTAAAGATGAAAGAGTTTGTGTGTTGAACCCGGACAGAAGAGTGTAACCGGTGTGAGTTACTGCTAGTGCTAACGCTAACCGACCAGCCTATAAACCATTTAAACGCGTTTAAACTCATGTAACATATGTGTAACGGTAAATGACACCCGTGTTTTAACGTCGTGGCTTCTCTGAGATGCTTTGAGAGTCTTTTATCATAATTTTATACGGTACAGACGTAAACTTCAGACAACAGTTGTTATCCCCCTGCTCATTAATAATGCAAACACACAGAGAGCAACTGGCACTGTATGGTACAGTGATACTTTAAGAAATACAACTGTACAACCATGTGTCTAAACAATTTTTTGTGTTTGCGTTACTATGACCGAAACTTTTTCTAAGCTCAAGATACTTTCATTTGAAAATGCCATATTTTCTCTATAATGCATGCAGCAGATTTCATTATTAATAACTGTATTATGCTAAAGCAGTGTTTTTTGACATCATTTGTCGGGTAACTAGCTTTTACAAGCGTTCTGAAATGTTATGCTTGAACGTGATGCATTATGTAAAATATGGACTAATTTGAACTTTGGATAAAGCCATGTTCAACATTCTCGGCGAATGATAGTCTATATGATATTTAGGATTAAAACTGTAAAGTTTGGTGTATGTGAGAGATTTCTGACTCGACACAAAACTGCATTAATGTATTAATGTGTTATATAACTCTGAATATGCAAATAGATATAGAAATAAACTCTTAAATGTGTATTTTGGATGTTTTCTTTCCACTAGTCTGAAGCAAAATAGCCCTCAAAATTGACCAGTGCATGAAATAACAATGGTTTTGTTTGTAGTGTCATGCCTTAAAAATATACACAGATGTGCCCAAACATTATGACCACCTGCCTAATATGCTACCAAAACAGCGCCGACCCGCCGAGACATGGACTCTGACAGCGTGCTGTGGTATCTGGCACCAAGATGTTAGCAGCAGATCCTTCAAGTCCTGTAATTTGCGAGGTGGAGCCGCTGTGGATCGAACTTGTTAGTCCAGCACATCCCACAGATGCTCAATTGGATAGAGACTGACCACTGCAGGCCGGGAACAGCCCACAAGAGCTGCAGTTTTGGAGATGCTCTGACCCAGTCGTCCAGCCGTCACAATCTGGCCCTTGTCAAACTCGCTCAAATCCTTACGCTTGCCCATTTTTCCTGCTTCTAACACATCAACTCTGAGGACAAAATGTTCACTTGCTGCCTAACATATCCCACCCACTAACAGGAGATAAAGAGATCATCAGTGTTATCAAAGTGAATCAGTTTGTGATACAGGAAATCTTTTATTTGAACAATAGTCATAACTCTAATTGCATGTCATGTGGTCTTGATTGCTGTCTCTGCAGGTGTCTCAAGCGGCCACAGACCTGAAGAACTTCTGCCTGCAGAACGCCCATAAAGACCCTCTGCTGATGGGCGTCCCGTCCAGCGACAACCCCTTCCGCCCGCCCAAGTCCTGCGGGCTGCTCTGATCAAGCACAGGTGACCGACAGCCTCTGACCTCATAAAGCAATGCACATACAGTCAAACTGCTCTCGTTTATTTTTGTCATGATTTAATATTCTCATATTCATATCTGTTATTTCAGAGCCGATGAAGCCGTTTCAGATGACGCGTGTGTTTCTACCTTTACACTACCACAAAAAGACCACCTGGAGCACTACACACTCAGACACTAGACACAACATCTGAACTGTATTATGATTAATTATGCTGAATTTACACTGTATGACACGGTACGGCCATCAGTTACCCACAACACACCTGTGTTTTGAAAGCAATTCCGTTGAAACTTCATGTACTTCATGTACTTCATGTAGCAATTGTATGAAGTTTTCCCTGGTTCATGTGGAATGAATAGAAGAATTAAAAGCTATTAGAGTGTTTTTTCCTAGCTGATAGAAAAAGACAGATTTTTACTATAGTTTTTACTAATTTATGGCCAGCAGATTTTGGCTTGAAGGTCATTTTAAACATGCTTTGTGTTCAGCCTCAGTCTCTTCATCTGACACTCGTTCTGCACTAATGAGCTGATCAGTGGAATCAGGTGTGTGTGATGAGGAAATCCTGACGGACATGTTACATTTAAATCTGTTTTCATTGTCTTTTTGCCTTTAAAATAAAGTGTTATTGATCTTTTATCTCTTGTCTGTTGTTGTGTGTGCTTTACGAGGCATGTGTTCACCTTAAATACATTATACGTGAAGTATTTCTTCTCAGTCTGTGGCATCTGATGTCTGCTCTCAGCTGTCTTCACTGATCAGATGATTGAAGGGAACAGTCACTAGAGATCTCCGCTCGTTTGCTTTGTAACACTTTCATATTTGATCTGCCTTTTGAGAAGGTAAGACACTTTTTTTTTTTGCCCTGGTAAGACGTAGGTTAAAATATTTGCTTGTATAACAGATTTAATTGATTACTCACTTGATGTTATTTGTGGTTTACAGTGTTTTATGTGGCATTTTTTTCTTGTTAGGGTCTGGACTCATGGCACACAAACAGTGCTCAAGATCTCCGTCATCATCATCTTCATCATCCCGTATCCGGGCTCAAGACCGCTCAGGTAACGGATCACACACACACACTCCGCATGTGAGAGATGTTCGTGTCGCAAACCCATGAAAGAGCTGTGTTGTGTCTGCCAGAGATGCTGAACTCTGTGCCTCTGCATCATCATCATCATCATGATGAACACACACTCAGCTTCACACACAGGATGTTCAGAGAAGAGCAGCGAGACCGGATCAGCTCAGTACAGGTTCACAGACACACACACACACACCTGAGCCGCACTACAACAGTGCCGTCTTATTTTGTGGCAGTATTCATTTTACTGCCTTTTAATTCATTATTATATTATCAAAAACAAGATGCACATCTCAAGGGGGTTCTCCCAATATATTAATATTCCCAATGAATAATTAATTATGACATTATATTGTATAAATTAATATTAATATATTATTTGCTAATTTAGTTTATGTTAATTATATTATCCCATCAAAAACAAGACATCTCAAGGTTATCCCAATATATTAATATTCCCAATGAGTAATTAATTATGACATTATATTGTATAAATGAATATTTATATTATAATGTTTGTTAATTATTATATTATCCCATCAAAAACAAGACATCTCAAGGAGGTTATCCCAATATATTAATATTCCCAATTAATTATGACATTATATTGTGTAAATGAATATTAATATAATATATTTGGTAATTAAGATTTACATTATATTAATGACCCCCTCAAAAACATGGAACGTGTTAAGGGATTTATGCAAATATTTTAAATAATATTATTGATTAATATTTAATTATGACATATTGTTCATTAATATAAAAGGAATTGAAAAATTAAGTAAATTATATTTGTATTGTATTATGATAAAAACAATTAGCAAATAATATTGTATTCAATATAATGGCATAATTATTAGATTATTTTTGGGACCTCATAAAAAAACAAGATCTCAAGGGGTTTATACCAATATTTTAAATAATATTCTTGATTAATATTTAATTGTGACATTATATTGTATAAATTAATATAATAATATTTGCTTATTATGTTTATGTTAATTATATTAATTATCCCATCAGAAACAAGACATCTCAAGGAGGTTATCCCAATATATAAATATTCCTAATATTTAATTGACATTATATTGTATAAATTAATATACTATAATCTTAATTGGCAAATATTATATTAATATTCATGACCCCCTCAAAAACATGGAACGTCTTAAGGGTTTTATACCAATATTTTAAAAAAATATGATTGATTAATATTTAATTATGACATTATATTGTATAAATTAATATTAATATAAAATTTAAGTGAGAATTTATAATTGTATTGCATTATAATAAAAACAATTAGCAAATTATATTTTATTAATATTAATGTATTCAATTGAATGGCATAATTATTATATTATATTTGGGACCCCATAAAAAATGAAACCTACATCTCAAGGCGTTTATACCAATATTTTAAGTAATATTCTTGATTTAATATTTAATTGACATTATATTGTATAAATTCATATTAATATACAATTACGTGAGAATTATATTTGTATTTTATAATAAAAACAATTGGCAAATATTTTATTAATGGATACAATAAAATGATCATAATTCTAATATTTTGGGACCCCATAAAAAAACGAGATGTACATCTCAAGGGGTTTATACCAATATATATAAATTATATTTCTAAACAATTAATTATGGCAATATATTGCATACATTAATATTAATAAAATATTATTTGCTCATTGTTTTCAATACGATAATAGACTGACTGAGCGTATTGTCTCTCACAGGAGCAGCTCATAGAGAAGGACCTGCACATCTCCAGACTACAAGATGCTCTGAACTCTGAACGAGAAAAGGTAGTGATGTTATAATTCCTGCTACAGTGCCGGCGGTGGAGCGGGGCAGGTGACAGGTGTGTGTGTGTGTGTGTGTGTGTGCAGTGCTCGTGGCTGCAGTGTCGCTGTATCCAGCAGGGGGCGGAGCTGAAGCGCAGAGAGCAGCACATCAGCCGCATGAGAGAGAAGCTCTCCCAGCTCACCGACAGACACAAGCAGCAGCGCGGCGTGTGTGAGATGAGATCCACGGCCCGCTCTTACAATACTGCTTCATGCTTCACTTCTAATGCACTTCCTTAATTCTGCCCTTTCTATTTTGACATAAGCCCACAAACAAGAATCATAATAGGCTATTACTCTTATTAGGTTTAATATACACAAACTCCCCTGAGTGCAAGATGACGTCAGCAGTATTTTATATTTTTATTATTTTAACATAATAGACTAAAAGCCACAAAACATTCAACTGTATTAGGATGCATGCGCCATGAAACACCCAAACTGCACAGTGACAATGATATCCCTCGTCCATAGCCATGGAGATCATTAACGTGTTGCCAAAGCGGACCGGACGGAGAGAGCCTGGCTTCAAGACTGCAAAGGCTGATGGGAGGTACAATCACTGTCTCTTTCAACATGCTGTAATCCATCAGAAACATTTGTGTAATTTGCTATAATGTGCTTTAATGTCAATTAAAGCATCTCTGATGTAAAATTAGACGAACAGGCACATTTGTGGAAAGAGAAGTGGGCTATTGAAAAGCTTATCGCTCTGTCTCCGCCTGCAGGACAGAAGAAGCACTGCGTCTGCTGCTGGACCGAAGGGAAGCGGAGCTCAGAGAGGTCATGAAACTGCGGCACGCGCTCACCACAGTACTGCACATGCTCAGAGATCAGATGGCACAGGTGAGAGAGATGCTGCACATTCACTGGAAAGATGTCTTCTTAGAAAAAGTACGGCGAGTTTTTCAATGGCTGACTGTAGTAGGTGATTTCATATAATAATGTAATGTAAACTCATTACTTGTCTGAATTTTATAATGGAATCGTAAGATACTAGTCAAAAAGAGAATTGGGGTCCTTGACCGATTAGAATGAAACTCATCCAAACTGGATGAAGGGTCCTCAATATTTTGGTCGACATATCATAAAATATGATATTTTTCCCTATCGAATCAAGGTCTACTGTACAGTAGAGATGTCAGTTAAAGGGTTAATGTTTTAGGTGGGATATTATGAAAGCAAAAGCAATAAACAAAACCAAAGACCTTGATTTATTAACACAGTATACCCCATTTCCCCATTATATGTACTTGCATGTCAACAACTATAGTTGCCGCTTGGACTTGACTAAGTGTACAAAAAACTATAGATATCTTGTAAGAATTGTTTTGTTTGGATGATTCTAGAGACCTTCACGATTATTTATATATATATATATATGTCAACAAAAAATACTTGAAAATAACCTTTCTTTGGGAGGGTTTGCCTTCGCTATGCTTCCTGGAAGTAGGGGTAGGAAGTTGGCAGCCTCATGTGACAGGAAGGAAGTTAATACCTTTTTTTTCTTGAAATCCTTTATTTGGTTGTTTTATTGCGTGTCATTGAGATATGAAACATGGATACTATCTAGAAAAATACTTACAAAAGGAAAATGACAACTATACACTGCGGCAACTATAGTTACCGGTGGGCTTAAATGGGGTAAAATGTGTCGTGAATCATGACCATATTTATGTGTCATGCCACACTCCACCGCTCAGACGAGTCGGCGCGCCCGCCATCTTGGAACGGTCAGCGTGTCGTCATTCACAAGAGTGCCTCAACATTACGCAGCTTTCTAAAGCGATTTAAATTCCTGAAGAAAGGATAACCTTTCACATGTGTGTGTTTGCGGGGTTTTTTTTATACATATTAACTTAATATTACATGGTTTTTATGGTGTTAACTTTTTTAATGTTGTTGTATTGTTAGTTTAGCAAAATCATCTGCTGAAGTCTATTGCCGTTATATAAATACACACGCCTAACTACGGTTGCAGACCTCGTTCAACCAGGGGCCTGTTTCAGTAAGGAGGTTCAACCAACTCTGAGTTTAAACCTGGACTCTGAGTTGACTTACTCTGAGAAGGGAAACTCTTGAGTTTTGGGTTTCAGAACAGCTGAATTGAGGTAGTTCAATCAACTCTGAGTAGACTGACTCTGAGTTAAGCTCATGCACTCCAACTATGAAAAGCCACGATCAATGGAGCTCAGAAATTACGATTCACCACGGCAACAGCCCCCAACAAAAAGATGTTCGCATACTTCCGGGTCAATACACAAGTTTAATTCCTAATTAGTTTAATTAATTTTTAATTTTAATTCAAAAGGCAAAAAAAGATTGTGGCAGCAGCTAAAAATGAAAAATAGAAACTTAATTCAATCAGGTAAAGCTTTAAGCATAAAATGTTCATGGGTGTAGGTTTAATGACTTTACAAACATTTGACATATTAAATAAATATCATTCAGTGTCCAATGTGCAGCAGCTTTTCCCACATAGACCCTTTCACAGACTGTGATGACGGGTCATCAAAATCGTAAATCCTGCAACTTTTTTAAAAAAATTATGTATGTACATTTATAACACTAATACTTTGTATTATATTACTTTTGCATCAAATTACAAAAAACAAGTGACCGCTGCTGTGAGAGTGTTTCTAATACAGCGTCTATGGGAGTGATGGTGAAAAATATCTTTCTCTCTTTCCACTTCCGTTATAAAACTCACTCTATTTTTTCCCTCTTTTTGAAAGTTGTGAAATCACTATTGTTGAGTTTTTCTTTTGCTATTTGAGCAAATGGGGACAAAAATATATATTTAATGTATTCTCTCATTCACCGCTATAAGAGTTAACCCAACTATGACGACTTCAGCTTCAAAGAAACCCAGAAACGTGAAAAGGGTCTATGCTCTTTTCACATAATGAAATGTTCTCCATCTGTTACCTTTATTAATTAGGGTAATGATATTAAGTATTTGTAGGAAATAAAGATGACTATAAAATTTGTAAATAAATGTATTTAACAGCTGTGGTGGTGGTTATGGCCTATTTCTTGTACTACACTCTAAAAAAAGGTTCTATATGGCACCAAAAATGGTTCTTGGCTTGTAATCAGGGGAACCTTAGTGCTATATAGCACCAATTTTGGTGCTTCATTGGTTCTTCAGCGGTTCTTCACTGGTTCTGTGACTAAGGTGCTATATAATACCTCTGAAGAACCAATGAAGCACCAAAATTGGTGCTATATAGCACTAAGGTTCCCCTGATTACGAGCCAAGAACCATTTTTGGTGCCATATAGAACCTTTTTTTTTTAGAGTGTAGTACGAGAAATATGCCATAACCACCACCACAGCTGTTAAATACATTTATTTACAAATTTTATGGTTCCCCTATGATTGCGAGCCAAGAACCATTTTTGGTGTCATATAGAACCTTTTTTTTTTTTTTTGAGTGTACCATCTGGCAGCATCCTTCCATCCCATACAATAATCCATTTTCAGAAAGTGTGATGATGGGAATGAGTGTTATCTATGCGTTCAACCACTGGAAATCCTAAAGGAAATTCTAGGGATACTTCTAGAGGTTAATCAAGTGAACGTCAGGATCCTGTATAAAAGGACATGTCATTTTTGTCACTTTGACAGTGTCCTTATGATGAAAATATGAGTAATGAATGAATGTTCCTGCAAAGAATGCTTTTCTTACTATGTATTTTTGTCAAGTGGCAGATAATTAAATTTGTATTAAGTAAACTTTGCTTACTTTAGATTTAGATTAAACGTATAATTTTTTGATATTTGTACTTGAAATACGATCAAAATACTCCGTATGAAAAGCATTTGTGGCGTTTGAATGAATGAATTAAGTATTTAAACACTGTTGGCGCTTTAAAAAGGGGAGGAGACTCAAAGAAACTCTGGGTTTACCAAAGAAAACCTGCTTCTGACCAGGTTAGGTTCACAGAGTAAGTTACCCTGGTAACTGACTCTGAGTATAAGTTACCTCTCTTTCAGAAACGGGCTTGGCTTACCCTGCTTTCTCGGGTTTGACATACCTCCCATTCTGAAACAGAAAACCCAGAGTTTCCCTTATTTCAGGGTTAACCTACTCAGAGTTTTCACTTAACCTCCTTTCTGAAACAGGCCCCAGTTCACTGACTAGTTGTTTTGACCGTTCCAATATGGCTGACATCTTGCGTATAGCGGCCCATAGAAACGGCCACTAATGAGGCATCTGTGTGTATATTTATGGTCGTGACCCCTTCCTAAGCTAAACTGACTATTACTGAACGTTTAAAGGGCTAGTTCACCCAAAAATGAAAATTCTGTCATTAATTCCTCACCCTTATGTCGTTCGACACCCGCAAGACCTCCGTTCATCTTCAGACACAAATGAAGATATTTTAGTGTAAAGCTGATGCTGAGAAAGGCTTCAGATAGGCCTCCATTGGCATTCAGTACATTTACACTCACAAGACCCATAAAAGGCACTTAAAACATCGTTACAAAGTCCATCTCACCACAGTGGCTCTACAATAATTTTACGATGCGACGACAATAGTTTTTGAGCGCAAAAATCAAAATAACGCCTTTATCCAACTTGTTCTTGTCTTCCGTGTGTGCCTCCACGACGCATGCGCGAGAATATGACGTAGCGCCGGGGTTCGGGAATCCATGAAATGCACACTTAAGCCCCATTTTGAGAACTACGCCGAGACCTAAAGCACGATCATTCTACATCTGTTGAATTCTACATTGATCGTGCTTTAGGTCTCGGCGTAGTTCTCAAAATGGGGCTTAAGTGTGTATTTCATGGATTCCCAAACCCCGGCGCTACGTCATATTCTCGCGCATGCGTCGTGGAGGCACACACGGAAGACAAAAACAAGTTGGATAAAGGCGTTATTTTGATTTATTTTTTTTTTGGCGCACAAAAACTTGTCGTCGCATCGTGAAATTATTGTAGAGCCACTGTGGTGAGATGGACTTTGTAACGACGTTTTAAGTGCCTTTTATGGGTCTTGGAAGTGTGAATGTACTGAATGCCAATGGAGGCCTATCTGAAGCCTTTCTCAGCATCAGCTTTACACTAAAATATCTTCATTTGTGTCTGAAGATGAACGGAGGTCTGACGGGTGTCGAACGACATGAGGGTGAGTAATTAATGACAGAATTTTCATTTTTGGGTGAACTAACCCTTTAAGCTCATTCAAACCGCTGAGGTTTCAATCTCATGATTTTTATCCAACTGAAAAGTGAACGTTAGTAATCAGACACCTGTTCAGGAGTCAGTAGCGGCCTTCGCTATGTTTCACTTGAAAAAAGCCTTGCATCAGGTCCGCTTGCCCTCGAACAAGAGCACAGACCCCCATCATGGAAATTAATGGGGGCTTGGGGCAAAAATGTCACCACAAATGAATATAAATGCCTCCCAAAAATCAAGATGTGAGGCAAGAATTTCGTTTTTTATAACCGTGTATAGTGTTTTTCCAAATATCAGCGTGATTGCAAATGTGATAGTTTGATTTTATACAACAGTTCAGGCTCCAACTGTTTGTTTGAAACGGGTCTCCGAATTGCAAATCTGTCAGTAGTTTAATGGGATGTAGGAAATATTCGTTTTCTGTGCAGCATGAATTGTGATGCAGACGTTATATAATATTTAGGGTATGAAGAATGCAAATTGGTTGCATCATATAGTAAAATCTTCTTAAACTAGACTCTACGAGATGACCATGCAGAACTGCTGGATGAGGACAAAAACAATGTGCTGGTCCAATCAGAGCGGTGCCTTGGTGATCATGTGACAGGAGGCGTGGTCCAGGAGTGGATGCAAGTCCAGAAGAGACTCCGGGAGCTCGTGTCCCAGAGTAAGAACCGAATGCTCTGAAATTGACGGGTTAAAAGAGGCTTTAAGGACTGATCTTTGACCGTATCAGTGTGCTCAGGTCCTCTCTCTCAGGGAACAGACCAGGAGAAGCTGCTGGCCCATGTGGAGGGAGAGCTGGAGCAGAGCCGGGAGCTGATCCGAGCACAGCAGCAGTTACTGCAGGTCAGACACCAGAGCTGCCCTCATGTCCGCCGCTGTGTTTGAGACAGTAGCTGGAAGTGCTTTCTCTCAGGACAGTGTGACTCCGCCCCTCCCCGCCGTGCTGATGGACTGCTACTATCTGGAGGAGTGGGAGCGGCTACAGGACCGCTGGGAGGAGTTTAACAGGCAGAGGCGGAGCTTCCAGCGAGAGCGGCAGGCCTTCACTGAAGCCGCTATCCGACTGGGTCACGAGGTGAGAGATTTGTGCACGTGTTTATCTCTCTGAACTAATGTTTCTTTGTCTCTTTTGATTATTTTGTATGAATCCGCAGGTGTTTTAGTGGATGAAGTCAGTTCTTCTCAAGTTTACACAGGCAGAGGAACCACAGGTGTAGAGAATCACATCAAATTACCAACATGATCCACTAAAGGGGCGTTTGCATGACACTTTCAACTAAAAACAGAAAAACCTTTTACTCGTTTTGGCCATTCATTCACATGAGGACAGCATTTTGGAGGCTTGAAAAATTATGGAAGCTCGTATCTGCCATAAAATAAAACCATTCAAAAGATAATTACAACTTTTTATATCACAATTCTCACAATTGCAAGTTTATATCTGACTTCTCAGAATTATTATATATAAACTCGCAATTGAGTTATAAAGTCCAATTCCTCAGAATTGCAAGTTTGTCTCAATTTTATAAAGTCAAAATTGTGAGAGAAATTCTCAATTGCGAGGGGTAAAGTGAGAATTAAAAAAAAATATTTTTTTATTATTAATATTCAGTGGCAGAAACAAGCTTCCATATGCAAACTTTTAAAAAAAAAAGGTTTCAAAGTGCATGTTTTTGTGTAAACCACAAAACGCGTAGTTTCTTTACAAAGTGACATCGCCATCTACTGGCCTGGCATGAATAATATGCTGTCTTTTGAGGTTGTCACCTTAGGCCGTAAAAAAAATATGGATGACGTAACTTCATTGGCTTTTGCTGAAGTTATTAAAGCCTCCGGAGGTCCGAATATGGCGCTGACATCTTGCGCAGATTTGGGACCGGAGTCTGCGCGGTAGAGAGCAGGAAGTAGAGCTGCGATATCAAAATATATCTTTTTTCATATCATATATTTAAGTAATTATCACAAATTAGGTATCATTTGAAAGCTTACAAACTCAAAATTCATCCTGTGAAAACCGTTTTGAAATCGGACATTGTGTTGCCATGGAAACGTTACTCTAAATTATTCTAGTGGGCTCCTCCCCTAGTGGGCGCTGTCATGTTTCATATTACAACAATTATTTTAACTACTTTATATTCAAAATCTTTTCCAATCTTGACAAAACGCATATTGTCGGAAAGGTCTGAGTCTCAAGGGTCCATATTTGGTGACCGTTTTGTGATGGAAGTAGGTGCTCGAGCCCCTACCCTTTTTCAAAATGAATCAAGTGCCCCTCTCAGACAAATATCAATGATAATATCGTGGTCAATAAAACTAAATAAATGTGATTTATTATAACATGACCATGTATACAATAGTAACGAACGGCTCAAAAGTCGGACAATTTCTGTTGAGGCGTTGCCATAACGCGTTGCTATGGGTTGCGTGTGTTTTGATTGACTGCTGATTTTCCACTGTTCGGAAACGGCTCTCGAGCCAAATATGGTCCTTTCAGAGCGTGTGGCCTTACGAGAAAAAAGTAAACCAATATTTTTTTTTTCATCCATAATCAGAGCTAATGTGTTGATTTAATTACAAATATATATATTGTATATTTTAAAGTATTACACAATTCACCAATGCCCGTTTGTCATGTATATACACCAACCAATCGTGATCTGCCAAAGCAAGTTCAAATTCCATTGGGCATGTGGAGCGGTTATTTTCTGTTCTTCTTATTCATCAATCGGTTGAAAATTACATGGACAGACGAACTAACGTTTGTGGAACGATTTCCTGCGGTTTGTCTCATTTTATAAATTGCATCACTGACAAAATGGATTTTAACAGACAACAAACAAATCACTGTACAAAACCACAGCAGCAAAAGTCGCGTTAATGGTAAGTAGTGTTAAATTCACTTGTATTTATGTATAATGATACACCGTTTACTACTTCATGAAACTATCAAAGTTAACAAAACCCAAGTGCCACCGGCACCTACAGGCCTATTATGCGAAGTGTAAGCTGGCGACATGGTTACGTGAAAGGACTTTATTATATTAATGTTACCATTTTTGAATATTATGCAGCATTATGAAAGAAGTCTCTTATGTTCATCAAGCCTGCATTTATTGGATAAAAAAACAGCAATATTGCGAAATATATAAAAATAATGGTTTTCTATTTTAAAATAATTTAAAATATAATATATTCCTGTGATCACAGCTGGATTTTCAGCATCATTACTCCACTCTTCAGTGTCACATGTTCATTCAGAAATCATTCTAATATGAGGATTTAATGTCAATGATGAAAACTGTGATACTCTTTTCAAGATTGTTGGATTGTTAAAAAGAACAATGTTATAATTCACAATATTAGGCTACTGTTTTTTTCTGTATTTTTGATTAAATAAATGCAGGCTTGATGAGCATAAGGATATATATATATTGCCCCTTTTTTACATTTGAGCCCCTGCCCCTGAAGAACTCTCTGCACGGCCCTGTCTGGCGTCCATTAGAAAACCCGGAGGGGCGGGGCTTATGAGCTATACTGGGACCAGCCACCTGGGGGCGATCGAGGCGCGGAGGCTTCAGTTTCTGAGAGGAATGCTGCAGGCCTGGTTGTCTCAGATCCGTGTGAACGGGATCATTTTGACAACGTTGTCGTCTGTATGCAAAACTTTTCAGAAACTCAAAGTAAAACCGTTTCTGTTTTTATATGTCGTTGTCATGTAAAACGCACCCTAATTCTCAACCAGGCACACTTTCAAGGGGTGCTTAAATTATGTAAAATAAGAAAAACAATCTTTAAAATAAACTAGAACAAATAAACTCAAGAGATTTCTAATATGAATTCACTCCCTCAACACCTGTCTTGGAAAAACCTGGATATATGAGATTATTTAGACCTGGAGAAGTCATGGGATTTAAAAAAAATCTGGGTGTTTTTATCCCTTTATTTTATAATTTAAAAAAAATTCTGGTTATGTCAAGCTCTAAAGAAAATGGTAAAATAGTGTAAAAACCTCTAACTGAATTAATTTATTGACTCTTAACTAATTCAGCTATGGAAACTTCTGGAATTGTGGATTTATAACTTTATTTAATTAATTGTATTTATAATTATAAATATGACTTAGAATATTTTTATATAAATGTTTAAGTAGTAAATTTAAGTGAAATTAAATTGACACTCATAGTTCTGGAAATAAAGTTAGAAAATGATCAGCTTTTGTCATTGCAGCAGACGTACCAGAAAAATCTTGGGGGGCCGTCAAATATTGACAGAAGTCAATATTTGAGAATGTAGCAAAAATCTGTGCAACCATTGATAGTTTACAGTCACCAGGGGATTGACAAGCACTTAAAAAAAAAAAAAAAAGTATAACATAAAAATAGTTCATCTGAGATGTTTTTTAGCATTTGGCAGCTTTTGTCGTATGAACACCAGCGGTGTTAATTTTGTCTTCTATAGAAACAAACAGCATATGGATTGAGTAAATTGATAGGATTTGATTTTGGATGAATTACTCCTTTTAATGCTTTATAATCATAATTGTCCCTCAGCCGTTGTGTGTGTGTGTTTCAGAGAAGCGAATTTGAGCAGCAGAAAGCCTCCCGTTTGAAGTCTGAGTTCCTCAGTTCTTCTCCCGTCATGAAAAGCTGCCGGTGGATCCGGAGAGAGAGCACCGCGCTCAGCGGCCTACGTACATACACACACAAACACACACAGCTCACGCTTGCAGCATTCGTATCACACTGTAACACACAGCCGTGTGTGTGTGCAGGTGCGGCAGCTCCGGATCAGCTCTCTCTCTCTCCGTGTGCCACACCGTCATCTGAGGGGTCAGAGGTCATGGCGGGGTCCTGTCAGAACGTGGTCATGACCCCCAACACCCCTGAGCTGTACTGCGCTCATAAACTGCCCTGCCGCAGGTCTGATGTCTCTGTCATGTGTTGAAATGAAGCGTGAGGTGCAGTCTGACTCTGTCCTTTTCTCTGCCTCAGGTCGCGGCGGATGCTTCGGTCACCTGATGAACTCAACTCCGACTGGCCCTTTTAGCTCACACACTGCACACTTTCATTATCTGAAAATACAGTTGTGAAGATTCATCCTTTGATACATTTATGAATAAATTAAATAAAGATATGCATTGTATATGTGGAATTACCTTGTTTTCTCTTTCCAACACACGCACACTTCAGATCAACACTCGCATTTATTGTTTTGATGGCTGCGGCTGAGACCGGGGCTGGTTGTCACAAGCTCTGTGACACTAACTATAAGATCTTCACTCACAAATCCACTTGTTTTCTCAGTGGTTTTGTATGTTGGTTTCAAATACTATTCAAAACGGTCTCGAAATAATATTGGTAACACTACACTACA
Organism: Gobio gobio; assembly: GCF_949357685.1. Taxonomy (NCBI): domain Eukaryota; kingdom Metazoa; phylum Chordata; class Actinopteri; order Cypriniformes; family Gobionidae; genus Gobio; species Gobio gobio. The sequence goes on along the minus strand of NC_137099.1, from coordinate 57,791,914 downwards.
AAGGTCTCATTCATTAAAGGTGCACTATGTAAAAAAAAAAAAAAAAAAAGTTAAAATATCCAAACACCACTAGGCCAGTGTTATATATTTTGTTCAGTTGAGTACTTACAATATCCCAACATTTTTCCAACTATTTGTAAATTGTGAGAAATTGCTATTTTAACCAAGCAACCAATGCTGCGTTCCACTCCAGTTTTAGACACGCACTTGCAAACTTCCCTAAGCACTTCCCCTCGGGGGAATCCCCGCCGCCATTTTGAAGTGCATTCCACTTCGTGAAGTGTATATGGACGGACCCTTGCTCCCGCGATTTTGACCGAGTCTACTTCATATGTACACTTCAGGCAGCTTCATATACCACAATGCAACACAATTGTGACATCACCGCATATCGCGTTTAATTTACCCCACCACAAACAACTCTATGATATTTTTGTTATTTTTAAAATCATTTAAAACAACCCAAATACACTTATATACATATAGAATGCTGCATTAAACAATTTCGTAAAGAAAAAAAAAAGAATAATAAATTAACTCCATTGTGGATTTGAAGTGATCAAGGGCTTAGGACGTTCCAGTTCAGCCCATTGCAAATGTTCCTCCAGTAGTGGACACTCATGCGACGAAAGCAATGACACACATCCGAGTGAACGAGACAGAGGGAAGTTAACGAGTGAAGGGCATAATAAAAATGAACTGGAACGCAGCACAGGACGTGTGAGGGAGTCGCCTGTTGATGACATCATATCTGCGTTCCCCTCTGTGTCTGGTTTTATTTTGCAGAAACGCTTTACTCTCACTGCAGTGTGAACAAGTGTCATAGCAGCCGCTGAGAGAGAACACACAGAGCAACGTCATAACATCATTAACACACTCAGATGTGTCTAATATGATCAACAGAGCTGTGTTACCTCATACTCATGACCGCCGGCGACTGTGTCATAATAAAAGTCCTGCCGGTGATTGTGTCATAATAAAAGTCCCGCTGCTCGCGAGGCGTGTGTTGCGTTATATCTCATTAACAATCGCTCCAGCGGTTCCTCAGCTCCACAACACTCGCTCCTGCTCTGCTTCAGACTACAGTAACGTTAATAATCTCATCCATCAACATGATTTCTGCCCGATTCCTATCCCGATTCTTTCCCATCGGCTGTGAGGTGAAGACCACATGTCCCAAGATTCTGCACTCAAACGTGGCGTCATCAAACTACACCTTTGTTTTGAATAGGCGACCCGTAGCGGACGGAAAAGTTACATATTGCACCTTTAACATTAATGTATTAAAAATGCTGGGTTTAAAAACAACCCAAGTTGGGTTGAAAATGGACAAACCCAGTGCTTGGGTTAAATGTTTGCAAATGTTCTGGTGGTTTTATTTAATTCGACTATTGTTTAAGAATTACTGTATTGCTTGCTTAAAATTAACCCAAAGTATGTTGGATATTAACATTTATATGTTTAATAAATGCACCTTATTAATACATTTAATAAATAATTAAACTATAACATTTATTAAATTATTATTATTGTTGCCTCTAGTAATTATGTGTCTGGTTTTTAATTTCCAACCTGTATTGGGTTCATTTTAAGCCAGCCATATTGTCATTTTTAAACAATAATTGAGTTAAATAAAACAGCATGTTGGGTTTGTCCATTTTCAACCCAACTTGGGTTGTTTTTCAACCCAGCATTTTTTTTAGAGCGTAACATTAACCAACTATCGATACATCTTTGGTACCATTAGTTAATAAAAATCCAGCTGTGCATTGTTTGTCCACCGTGTGTTAACAAATACAACTTTTGATTTTAATAATGTATTGAAATTAAGATTAATAAATGCTGTATACGTATTGTTAATTCTTAGTTCATGTTAACTAAAGTAGTTAACTAATGAAACCTTATTGTAAAGTGTTAACATAATATTTGTTAAATATTTTTGATAATATTTGGTAACAAAATCACATTTACATTCAAAGATTTACATTTAAATACTTTGCAGGTTGTCCTGTATTATCCCAATTTTATATAATTTATACAGTGACATTGTTTCTCTTGTTGTATAGCGTTTCTTATTCATACTGTCTGTTGACTCTATTGTGCATTGTCTCGTACAGTATTGTATATTTTATTATTGTGTATTGTTTATTCGTATTATTGTGTATAGTTTCATATGTGTTGTCTTTCTTGTGAGGAATGGACAAAATTACAATTTCATTGTAGCTACTAAAGTACAGATGACAGATCTTGAATCTTGGATATTTAAAGGGACAGTTCACCCAAAAATTTTAATTACCCCATGATTGACCCACCCTCAGCTCATCCTAGGTGTATATGGCAATCTTCTTTCAGACGAACACAGTCAGAGTTATATTAAAAAAAAGTCCTGACTCTTCCAAGCTTTATAATGGCAGTGACTGTTGGGTCGTTTTTGAAGTCCATAAAAGTGCATCTATCCATAATATAACTGCTCAACATAGCTCCAGGGGGGTTAATAATGGCCCTCAGAAGCGAAGACATGTGTTTGTGTCAGAAAAATATCCATATTTAAAACTTTATAGACTAAAATAACTAGCTTCTGGTGGTCAGCGGTGCGCATGTCAACTTGTGCTATAGTAACCCTTGACCCTTAACACGTGTATTGAGAGCAAAACAAACCACCGATCATGAATTAGAGTCTGAAATAAGATTTTTTACAGAGAAATGGAGGAGGATTTCGATATAAGAGAAGAGGGGCTTGAGTTTGTTGTCCAGCCTGATCCGCGAACGATGTGTCAGGTTTTAGTCGACATGCGTACTAAAAGCTCGTTATTTTGGTCAAAAACATTTTTTAAATATGGATATTTTTCTTACACAAACACGGCACTTGGCTTCAGAAGGCCTTTATTAACCCCCCGGAGCTGTGTGGAGCAGTTATATGATGGATAGATGCACTTTTATGGATTTCATAAACAACCACATAACCATTCACTGCCATTATAAAGCTGGGAAGAGCCAGGACTTTAATATAACTCTGACTGTGTTCGTCTGAAAGAAGAATGTCATATACACCCAGGATGGCTCGAGGGTGAGTAAATCATGGGCTAATTTTAATTTTTGGGTGAACTATCCCTTTAATTTGTTTGTCAAAATAAAGGTTCTATACTTTTGCATGTCATCTTTCACGATTGTACAAACATCATTGAGTATTTCATATTTCAAAAACGCGTCTTCTCCAATCAGCCTCAATAAACCGATTAAAAACTTTACGTTACAATAGCAAAGTTTCAATTTTTACCAACTCCTCTACCATTTTTTTCAGAGGACGCAATTGGCAACCCTATCGTGTCCTAATTGGTCTCGTGCTGTGACGTCTGCCCTTTAAAACCCACGCGTGTTCAGCGCGTGCTTGTTGTTTTGGTCTCGCTCTGGTGAGAGGCATGGCTTTTTCTCTTCTCAGTTACATCCTGACAGCTCACGGTTCCATGGAGACCAAAGATAAGGCCTTTCAGCCCTGGAGGGACTACCTGGGTTTGCCCGACATGATCAGAGGAATGCAGCGGCGAGGAGAGCAATCGCGCGCGGGCGAGGGCAGGCGTGAACCAGCCATCGCGTTCATGGCGTCTCCAAGCGGCTCGACGCGCGCACACACGGCTGAGACGAGGGAGAAAAGGAGCGCGGAAACCTGCAAGAGCCCCAGCGTCCCGCCCGAGAGGAAGTTTTGCAGTTTCTGCAAGCACAATGGTGAGGCTGAGTCCGTGTTCACCGGACACTACCTTAAAGACCGCACCGGGAACGTGACGTGCCCGTACTTGAGCCAGTACATGTGTCCCCTGTGCGGAGCCACCGGGGCCAACGCGCACACGAAGAGGTTCTGCCCGCTCGTGGATAAAACATACAGCTCCGTGTATGCCAAAAAATAGACCCGCTGAACGGGACACTTCTGACCCGCAGGAGAGCTGGCCATGCTAAACGAGACACTTTTTACAGAAGGTTTTAATATTTAAGTTTTAACTGTTCGTTTTATACGTAATGGCTTGTGTGTGAGTTTGCATGCATGTGTATTTTCACGGTTTGATTTTGCACTTTTTTTCTTTGCGTTTTCTTCAGATGTGTGCACTATGGTCTTGTGTGTTTCACTTTTTGTCTTGTAAACAAACTTGTACACCAGCCATTAGGCTCGCTACAGGTGCAACCAAACAAGCTCTTTGTTTTGATAAAGAAAAATATTTTGTACTTGATATAACACCTTTTTTATTGTGAAACTATCAATATTTAAAAAAAGATATTTTATTGTTATTAGGTGTTTTACTGTTGAGCTGCCTGTGTTTTGCATCAATAACAAACTAGAACAATCTGAAAAGCTTCTGTTTTTGTGTCTTTCATTCTCCACTTTATCATTTCTCTATTCGTGCTGGAGATCAAGAACATCAGGTTTAGTCATATTGTGGCATTCATGGTTTTTCAATCACCATGTTAAATCAGGGTTTCGGCAGGTTTCACCAAGTCAAATTTAAGACTTTTTTTGACCATTATGAATTAAATTTAAGACCTATAAAGGAAATGCAGTCACAAAATTACTTGCAAAGTAAATGTATTTATTCAAATTGAACAAATCGATAAACTTGCACTTCCCCATAGCTCAATCCCACCAGGATATGTTTTTTGGTGATTTGAGATCAAAATGATTGGATTTGTGGTGGTAATTTCACATAAATCTGGTTTATTTTGGTATCTTGCCATTATTTTGTGGTGAAATTACGAATTATGCATGATCTCAAATGCATTGTTGATGCGAAAAACTGGAGGACTATTATCTGAAGAATAAAATCAGTTTTATGTGTCTGTGGTACAATCCAAAAGATACTCCCGCCAATAACACGAAAGCTGTTTGGCTGCAATATAAGATGCATGTTGGTCTCATTTGTAGTCATAATGCAGCAAATTATATTTGGCCTAGCGAAAGAACTACAACACCCAGAATTAAAAAACAAAACCAAAAAAAACCATTTCTAAAGCACTGCGGGAGCATTTCAATGAGCATTAGAAGTAGTGTTACATGGATGTAGAAAAATTAAGACCTGTTTAAAATGATTTAAGACCTAGAACTCAATACTTCTGCGAATTTAAGATTTAAGGCCTAGAATTTTGATTTTGAAATTCTAGACTTTTTAAGACCCCCGTGGAAACCATGTAAATGAAAAATATTTTTAGTAAACTTTTAGAACCCATTTGTGTGTGCATGTTCCCTCAATTGAAACCAGCTCAATTTGACCATTTTTGATGTCTAATTTTTACAAATCATTCAAAATCAAACGCACATAAGAGGGAAAGAGTCATTTAATTATGTAGTATTCACTGTATGAAGTAAGTTTTGCACAGGAGGATGGACTGATTTATGTCTAGAACTTTCAATAGAGTTTGCCAAGGTTATGACCCTTCAGTCCAGGGGTCACAGCCTGTGATTGACAGAATTACGGTGTTTACGTCTTTTCTTGAACTTAAAGGTAACTCTGGCTCACTGAAACAGAACAGCTCTTTGCCAGTTGTGCTTTTGCTCTTAGACGCACAGATGTGAACTTCAAACGTGTAACTGAACATGTGGTTGCTAGCAAACTGAACAGGAACACGCTATCCAGTGTTCTTTTGTCAACCACGATCTGTGTTCGAACAGATTCAGAAACCGACTAGTGTGGAGGGCCATAGTTGCAGCGAAACTGTGGTCTGGGAGGTTTTCTGCCTTGTTGCACAAGTCCAATCTTCCTGTGTGCATCCCTCACTATCTGACTGCAAGAAAACATCAAAAGTATGATGGATTATGGTCAAAGGTTTTTTACTCTTGTTCTGTGTAAACCACACAATCAGAATTATGTTTATCTAAGTGTTGAAGACCTCTGAATCATGGCTTACTTCAGATAGGCGAGATCTCTGGTTAGGCCGCACACCATCTCTGTGGCATCTTCCAGATCACAAGCGGCTTCTGAGATGGGGAGGTCGTCCAAACTGCGCAAAAGCAAACCATGAAAATGGTCAAAACCGCCTTGTACTGTACAGCACATGAATGAGTCCTAGACAGTAACTTCTGAAATGTAACCACACACACACAGACATACACACTTCTCACCTCAGGACCATGTTTTTGAGCTGGGAGTCTGTCAAGGAGAGGACGGATAACGGGCTGGAGGGATGGGGTTCAGCGGCGGGACTCAGATGAGCCTCATGGGCGTCACTCGGTAAACCATCATACTCTGTAACTGACTGATGATCCAGCTCAGTTTTAGTATTTTAATGTTGACTTTAAATGACGTGAGAGTTTTGGACACTTTTTATAATTATCAAACCAAATCCCACATTTTGGTTAATTGACAAAGTATATTTAATCTCTCGTGCCATTATAAAGCTTGAAGTCAAGGTACATCACACCAGGTCTAAGGTCAAACAACATCGATTCTTGCATGTCTAGACATTGTCAAATGTATTGCAATGCATCTTGATATGTCATATTTGAGTTAAAGGGATGGTTCACCCAAAAAATTTAAATTCTGTCATTTACTCACCTGTCGTTCCAAACCCGTAAGGCTTCAGAACACAAATGAAGAGAATTTAAATGAAATCTGAGAGATTTCTGTCCATCCATGGACAGCTCAAAGCTCAAAAGAACCAATGAGGTTCATTCTTGTGTTATGCAGCACGTTTGAGCTTCTCAAGAACCAATGAGGTTCATTCCTGTGTTACGCAGCACGTTTGAGCTTCTCAAGAACCAATGAGGTTCATTCTCGTGTTACGCAGCACGTTTGAGCTTCAGCAAGAACCAATGAGGTTCATTCCTGTGTTACGCAGCACGTTTGAGCTTCAGCAAGAACCAATGAGGTTCATTCTCGTGTTACGCAGCACGTTTGAGCTTCAGCAAGAACCAATGAGGTTCATTCTCGTGTTACGCAGCACGTTTGAGCTTCAGCAGAACCAATGAGGTTCATTCTCGTGTTACGCAGCACGTTTGAGCTTCAGCAAGAACCAATGAGGTTCATTCTTGTGTTACGCAGCACATTTGAAGCTTCAGCAAGAACCAATGAGGTTCATTCTTGTGTTACGCAGCACGTTTGAAGCTTCAGCAAGAACCAATGAGGTTCATTCTTGTGTTACGCAGCACGTTTGAGCTTCAGCAGAACCAATGAGGTTCATTCTCGTGTTACGCAGCACGTTTGAGCTTCAGCAAGAACCAATGAGGTTCATTCTTGTGTTACGCAGCACGTTTGAAGCTTCAGCAAGAACCAATGAGGTTCATTCTTGTGTTACGCAGCACGTTTGAAGCTTCAGCAAGAACCAATGAGGTTCATTCTTGTGTTACGCAGCAGGTTTGAGCTTCTCAAGAACCAATGAGGTTTATTCTCGTGTTACGCAGCACGTTTGAAGCTTCAGCAAGAACCAATGAGGTTCATTCTTGTGTTACGCAGCACGTTTGAAGCTTCAGCAAGAACCAATGAGGTTCATTCTTGTGTTACGCAGCACGTTTGATCTTCTCAAGAACCAATGAGGTTCATTCTTGTGTTACGCAGCACGTTTGAGCTTCTCAAGAACCAATGAGGTTCATTCTTGTGTTACGCAGCACGTTTGAGCTTCTCAAGAACCAATGAGGTTCATTCATGCGTGTCAAAGCAAGTACGGTTGAGCTTATTTTTGTTAGCTGATCAATGGTTATATGTGATTAAAAAGCCTAAATTAAATCAGTTCTTCATATAAAGTGATCAAGTCTCTTCAGAAAATGTGGACTAAACCGCTCGATTCATATGGATTAGTTTTACTATCTCTTTATGAACTTTTTGAAGCGTTAAAGTGGTAGTTGCGTCCACTCTCAATGGCGGGACAGAAATCTCTCAGATTTCATTAAAAGCAACTTAATTTGTGTTCCGAGGACGAATAAAAGTCTTGCGGGCTTGGAACGACACAAGGGTGAGTAATTAATGACAGAATGTTTGGGTCGACTTGAACTATCCCTTTAAAAATGATTTGAGGAGTTCTTCAGTTGAATAACAACTTACATTTTGGCCTCTTCTTATAGAAATGTATTACTTTTTATGACACTTCTATGTCCTTTCTAGAACTTAAAAGACAGTCACAGTGAGTAAACTGTTTCTCTAAGTGTATGTTCTTCCTTCAAAAGAATAACTCACTTGCACGTCTTTATCTTCACCACAAGGTGGGGCTGCAGGTAAGGACAAACTCCACAAGCTGCTGTCCTCACAGGTCACTGTGTTCTCAGCGGTTACAGCTCCAGCAACCGAAGTCCGGTCCAAAGACTCACACTTATCTTCCATCTCGTGGATTACAGGAAGTGCACTGACGGTCTCATTGGCTGCATTACCCATGAGCTCCACACACTGTTCATTGGTGCGGCCGCTGATAGAAGTGTTCATGTCACATTCACATGGACAGCACTCCTCGACCTCCATCTCATTGGCTCCCAGTACCAGTGGTTCTTCAACATGGTTAGCAACCTCAGAAGTGGATGCTTCGGTGGTCTCTTTGAGAACTTCAAGTGGACCCTCTATCGCAACCGCATCTTGAGCGGAAACATCGGTTGATTCCTCGCAAGCTTCAGCTAAATCTACAGCCACTTCGGTACCAATCTCAGCTCCAATCTCCTTGTTGCTTTCATTAGTGCTATGCTCCACACATTCAGTTTCAACTTCCTCAAGAGGATCATCAGAAGGAGCATGGGATGGGATTGTATGGTCAGGTTCATGAGTAATTTCTTGCTCGCTTGACATGCGTTCCACCAGTATCTGAACTTGAGCATCATTCCCATACTGCTCATCAGGCTCCTGTACAGGTATATCCTCCAATGGGCAAGGGGTTGGGAAGGAGGATGACTCAGTAATTCCCTCCTCTTCCAGAGGGATGGAGCCATCCTTCTTTAAATCGTCACTCATCATGACCGGCTCCTCATTAATAACATGACCTGCCTCGTTCTCCTGTCCTCCTCCAGAGACATTTCCTCTAGTCGGCTGTTCCTTGAGTATCCTCTTCCTTTCTCCAAGCCGACACATTCCCATTCTCTTTCTTATTTTCCTAGAGGTCTCAGCTATGATGTCTGAAGACCCTAATTGTTCGCCCGTGGCTATACTGTCCAATTCTCTTCCGGTTTGACACTCCTCTGATGGTAAATCAGAGTCACAGTCATCTGCGACCTTCTGAGATTCATGGTTTGAATTGCTTGTGATTTCACTCTTTTCATCATCCAGCTCTACGTCAGGCCGATCTTCATTGGTAACTTCGACATTCGAAGGTTTAGAGAGAGTGTACTTGTCGCTATTGTTATGTTCTGGGGTTTGTACTGCGATGGTTTGTTCAATCTCATGAGAAACCTCAGGTGTGTTTGTGCCATTTCCATCCTCATCGTTGTCATCATTGTATGTTTTTTCTTCCCGGGAACAACAAGAGTCAACAGGGAACTCTGTTGTCGGAGAGATTTGTAATGTGCTCTGTTCAGGCCGAGGCTCATCCAGCTTCTCTGAGCATGATGCATTATGGGAGTTGTTGTTTTCTGAATTCGGTGTCAGAATCTAGATATTAAGGAGAGGAGTTATGTTAAACAGCAACAGAAACTCTTCACAAAATGTTGTGTAATTGATAGACAAACCACCTGATTTTCATCAGCAGTCTGCTGGGTTGTTTCTTCAGCGCTTCTCTGTCGTTTTGCTCTGGGCTGCGCTCTCTTAGGAGGGTTGAACTCTCCTAAAATACATCAACATTTGTCTATTTACTTGAAAATTAATATAGCTACAATCAAGCTACTCAAAAAAAAAATCTGGGTTAAAAACAACCCAAGTTGGGTTGAAAATGGACAAATTAACCCAGCGGTTGAGTTAAATGTTTGACCAATGTGCTGGCTAGTTTTATTTAACCCAAATATTGTTTAAAAATGACTATATGGCTGGCTTAAAATGAACCCAAAATAAGTTGGAAATTACAAATCAGACACATGATAATTACTAGAGGCAACAATAATAATCAAAAAGCGAACATTTAGCTATTAATAAGCAATTAAATAAATGTTTATTGTTTCATTATTATTAATTAATCAAAATTATTGATGGTCATTTATTAAACATATGCATAAATGTTCATTTCCAACATACTTTAGGCTCATTTTAAGCAAACAATACAGTATTTTTTAAACAATAGTTGGGTTAAATATAACTACACAGCAAGTTGGGCAAACATTTAACCCAACCGCCGGGTTAAAACAACCCAATTGCTGGGTTAATTTGTCAGTTTTCAACCCAACTTTGGTTGTTTTTAACCCAGTTTTTTTAGAGTGAAAGTTGGGTGAATTACAGAGTATTATGTTCTCATGGGTTCAGTCTACCTGTAGTCTTTGATTTTCTTTTCGCCATTGTCTTGTTTTAGTCCAGATTTAACTAAGTGAATAAAAAGAAACAAGTTAAATTCATGGCACACTTGACTCGTTTCATTAGTATATCTTGTATTTTGCTTGTTTAAATGTATTAATTTAATTCTCATCTAACCCAAGTTCATAAAACATTCTCTTACAATAAATTATAAAACGTTCGACAAACAAAATAAACCCTTTAAGCTTCAGTAAATAACGTATAATTTATCTGACAGACATTAACCGTCAAGTCAAATGAGCGCGCGCGAAAGATTCGTGACGCTATTCGTCAGTAAAACAAATATTTCGGCACCTTTTTCTCAGAGAAAACAAATTATAACACGACAAACCATCACAAAGCGTAATAATATATGACTTAAAATGTCAGTACGTTACATCGACACTAGCGGTTGAACTAAAAGTCCTCACTCAGAGTCCGTGGGGCGTTCCCGCGTGCCGTAAACCGCGAGGCTCTGCTGTTGCTATGGGAAACCTGGCGAAAAGCAGGAAGTGCTGAATTGTCATTGACAGCAGTGCAGATTTGTGTTTACCTCTGTATTTATTAAACTCTAGTTCAAAAACTTAATGCCAGACAGCTTATTCTTCTCAACGGAACAGATATTGACCACGTAACCCTCCCTCGGAGGAACATATGATCGAGGTATCGTGTAGCAGGAAAGAGAGTAAGAACTAGCCTCCTTGCTAGCTGGTAACTGTGCCTGAATTAGTTGTTTACTTTCTGATTTATATTGTGAATGAGCTGAAATGTATTTCATAGCGTCATTTAGCTTTGCCTCCAACTTCAAAATCAGCGATTTTTTGGGTTTAAACCCGTAAACATAACTGTTGAAATATTAGCTATTGAGCTCATTGTCAGTTTAATGTAACGTTAGTCTGATGGAGGTCTAGAAGGTATGTTGTAGCTCTATTAAATTAAACATTTAGGCGGTGATTTTGTCTATGCATGGGTTATGCTAATATTATATAAACGTCATTATTCACGTCATGATTTGGGAATACGCCATGTCACTTTATGGTCTGGTTGGCTGTGGTGTTACTGAAGGGCTGATCCTGGTGCAGTTTTGTAGCTTTTAAAATGAATCTTTCTCGTTCTCACTCCAGGTTTGAGGGAACTGCGGAGAAAATGAGCCGAAGCCGGAACCCTCCGCAGAAGGGCCAGGGGGCCGCCAGGGCCAAACAGGTAATATACAAGAAGACTGTGTCCAGAGTCATGAAATCTCCGCTTTAAAGTCAGAAGGGAATACAAATTCACCCTATCTATTTTATAAATGTGTGTTATATACACAACCTGGCCCCAAAAAAGTCGCTGTTTGGATCTTAAATAGTTAAACAAAATCACAAAATGTATTTTCATCAAGAGGTGCATACATTTTTGGTCCAGATCTTGTATTGACAATGCAAGAGTCCAGCACTCTGTCAAGTCTCCTCCAGCTCTGGACTTTACAAGTTACATTCAGCTTTTGGCTTGCTCAGTTGGGGACACTAAATATTCAACTATATTACTGATCAGCTCATTTCAATGATCATAAAGTCATAATTAAGAGATAAAATGTTGAAAATATGATTTTAAAAGTCCTCATTAGATTAAAAAATATGATTTTAAAAGTCATAATAGTGAGATGAAAAGTCGAAAATATGACATGCTAAGTCTTATTATAAGATAAAATGTTGAAAATATGATTTTAAAAGTCCTCATTAGATAAAAAAGTTAAAAATATGATTTTAAAAGTCATAATAGTGAGATAAAAAGTCGAAAATACGACATGCTAAGTCATAATTATAAGATCAAATGTTGAAAATATGATTTTAAAAGTCCTCATTAGATAAAAAAGTAAAAATATGATTTTAAAAGTCATGATAGTGAGATGAAAAGTCAAAAACACGGCATGCTAAGTCATTATAAGATAATATGTTGAAAATATGATTTTAAGTCATAATAGTGAGATAAAAAGTCGAAAATACGACATGCTAAGTCTAAATTATAAGATCAAATGTTGAAAATATGATTTTAAAAGTCCTCATTAGATTAAAAAATATGATTTTAAAAGTCATAATAGTGAGATGAAAAGTCGAAAATATGACATGCTAAGTCTTATTATAAGATAAAATGTTGAAAATATGATTTTAAAAGTCCTCATTAGATAAAAAAGTCAAAAATATGATTTTAAAAGTCATAATAGTGAGATGAAAAGTCGAAAATATGACATGCTTAGTCATAATTATAAGATCAAATGTTGAAAATATGATTTTAAAAGTCCTCATTAGATAAAAAAGTAAAAAATATGATTTTAAAAGTCATGATAGTGAGATGAAAAGTCAAAAACACGGCATGATAAGTCATTATAAGATAATATGTTGAAAATATGATTTTAAGTCATAATAGTGAGATAAAAAGTCGAAAATACGACATGCTAAGTCTAAATGATAAGATCAAATGTTGAAAATATGATTTTAAAAGTCCTCATTAGATAAAAAATATGATTTTAAAAGTCATAATAGTGAGATGAAAAGTCGAAAATATGACATGCTAAGTCTTATTATAAGATAAAATGTTGAAAATATGATTTTAAAAGTCCTCATTAGATAAAAAAGTCAAAAATATGATTTTAAAAGTCATAATAGTGAGATGAAAAGTCGAAAATACGACATGCTCATAATTATAAGATCAAATGTTGAAAATATGATTTTAAAAGTCCTCATTAGATAAAAAAGTAAAAAATATGATTTTAAAAGTCATGATAGTGAGATGAAAAGTCAAAAACACGGCATGATAAGTCATTATAAGATAATATGTTGAAAATATGATTTTAAGTCATAATAGTGAGATAAAAAGTCGAAAATACGACATGCTAAGTCTAAATGATAAGATCAAATGTTGAAAATATGATTTTAAAAGTCCTCATTAGATAAAAAATATGATTTTAAAAGTCATAATAGTGAGATGAAAAGTCGAAAATATGACATGCTAAGTCTTATTATAAGATAAAATGTTGAAAATATGATTTTAAAAGTCCTCATTAGATAAAAAAGTCAAAAATATGATTTTAAAAGTCATAATAGTGAGATGAAAAGTCGAAAATACGACATGCTCATAATTATAAGATCAAATGTTGAAAATATGATTTTAAAAGTCCTCATTAGATAAAAAAGTAAAAAATATGATTTTAAAAGTCATGATAGTGAGATGAAAAGTCAAAAATACGACATGCTAAGTCATTATTATAAGATAAAATGTTGAAAATATGATTTTAAAAGTCCTCATTGTTAGATAAAACTAAGTCATTGTGAGATTAACTGTTGAAATTAGGACTTTAAAAGTTCTGAGATAAAAATACAGAATTTTGGATTTAAAGTCAAAATTATGACTTAAAAATCTAAATTATGATTAAAAGTGCTAATTATAAGATAAAAAGCTGAAATTAGATTTTTAAAAAGTCAAAATTATGACCAAAACACACACAAAGACATTTAAGAGATGAAATCATGCTTGTTTTTTTGTTTTTTTTATGTGTGTTTTTCATTTTTTGATTCACACTTATAAGAATAATATTTACATTATTGTTTTAATTTTGTGCAATATTTTTTTTACATTTTGAAATCAGTTTTTACAACAGAAATTAATCAATCAAAAAAGCTGACTTGACTTGACTTTAAGATGCCAATTCATGTGTGAAAATGATTCTTCATGGTCCCTCCCAACCATTGTTTCACAATCTGAGCCTGATGAATCTGGGCATTGTCATCCTGGAATATGGCCATGATGTATCTTCCAGGGTTAGAAGAGCTGATGCCAAACATATAACATGCTAGAAACATAATAATCACTGCAATAATGATCCAACCATTGACTCGTAAGCATTGGCCTATTTAAATCCAAACAGCGATGGCCGTGCAGTCAGTGTAGATCTAATTATGAACAATTCATCCATTCATATGTTTTTTTATATTTTTATTAATTATATATATATATATATTGGTTTATTAATGTTTAATCAATATGTCACAAATGGATCAGTTGAAGATAAAACTTTATAGACATAGTAAAAAAAAAAAAAATAAAAAAAAAATTACTAAAGCTAACTCAAATAATAATAAAAGATATAATAGTGTCTGCATTTTACCAAAATAACACTGGCCCCCCATTCTCACATGTAATCAGATGGGACTGCTGTTGGATTTGGCTCCTGATGGTGGGCTGGATGATTCTGGAGGAAATGAGGAGGAGCTAGAGGCGGAGCTTCTGGCCTTGATGGGAGGAGGAGGGAGGGGCGGACCAGCGGGCAGGAAACCTGGAGGAAAAGGTGAGGACACCAGACAGTGTAGATATGACATCTCAGGGCTCCCAAATGTGATGAATTGGTCGCATTTTGCAACCTGGTGTCGCACTGGTGCCGCCACCACAGTGGAATATTTACATTTTCCCTATAAAATGATTTTTGCACATTATTGTTGTTACTTAAAGTCTGCGGAGCCTGTACAGGGTCAGGAATGACATCATCATGTATACACTTTCACTTTGAAATGTCTGTGGAGGAGCTCTGACCTCATATCTGGTACCATTTGAAAGCTTAGAGTCTCTACTTTCAGGAGATATGCATCACTTTGGCATTTGTTTTACACAAAGTAACTTATTTACACTAAATTACTCTGGGACCATTTCCGAATGGATTTGGCCTACCCTAATTGAAAAGCTTCCCATACCCACATACAGTGGTCTCTAAATACACAAGTTTGGTGTCATTCTACAGGAAACCCTTTGAAGTTACATAAAACACTGCTAAAAGGGATAAGCATGTAAGTATATGTTGTCTGAGCTGTAATAGCCCCTAAGGGGTTAAGGGTCCTCCCTTCAGATCCATTTGTATAAATCTCGCATACAACATGATACAGACAAAATTCTTTGTTTCCACTATTTTCTGGAATTTAGTGGAAACAGGCCAAACTGTCTGCAGGGTGCTAGAGCTCACAAGACCTGAATTACACACTTTCAAAACTGAAAGTTAGGACGATTCTAAGGGCCCCAGAGATGGGTTTTATTAGGAGTAACAGTTCTAGTAGTAATGTATTATAAATGTAAAATCTACCAAAGAGTTACAAATATAAAAAAATAATGGCATTTCCGGCAAAATCCAGCAAAACGCTCCACTCACCGGTAAAACTACGTTCACTCATATCCCACTCTGACATGACATTTCTCTGTGCTATAATTGTGCAGCCATTAAGGTATTTATTTTTATATTTATGTTTAAATATTATAATGTATGTCTATGTTGTCAATCTATGTTGATTATGAAAAGTACTCATTCTTAATTTTAATCAATGTTTCATCAGCCATTCTGGGTTGAGCGAGCGGAGCTTAATCCAGTCCTTCCAGAAAAATGCAGCCTTTTTTTGTGATTGTTGCGGGCAAAAATCCTTGATTATGCGGCACGTTTTCTTAAAAGATGCGATGGAAAATGCGGGATATTTATGCTATTTTATGTGATAAAATTACGGGAACTTGCAAAAACTGCGGTTTGATGAAAAAGAGAAAAAAAAGCACTACATCACAGAAAGTGCTGGGAATATTTAAGTTCTCATCTTGTTTTATTGAAGACCTTAATAAACACATGGCTCAAATTTACAAAACATCGAGTCAAACAAGTTCTGTAGCTTTACAAAAGGAATATGCTACAACTTCTGAAAAAATGAATAAATAACTTCCTGTTTTACAGAGGTAGTTTTACAAAACAGACATTTGAGTGCTTCCAATGCACAAAGTGCAATCTCTGAAAGGGTTAGTTCACCCAAAAATGAAAATTCTGTCATTAATAACTCACCCTCATGTCGTTCGACACCCGTCAGACCTCCGTTCATCTTCAGAACACAAATGAAGATATTTTAGTGTAAATCTGATGGCTCTGAAAGGCCTCCATTGGCACAATGCACTTTACACTCTCAAGACCCTTAAAAGACACTAAAGACGTCGTTACAAAGTCCATCTCACTACAGTGGCTCTACAATAACTTTATAAAGCGATGAGAATAGTTTCTGTGCGCAAAAAACCCTAAATAACGACTTGTATGGTGATGAATCAGCGAGTCAATTCATGATTCGGATCGCGTGTCAAACTGCTGAAATACGTGACTTTGGCGATTAATCGACTCACTGATTCAAAACGCTTCGAAGCTTCATGATGCTGTGTTTTGAAATCGGTCAACACACCGGGAAACTGCTTTGCGCGGTCTTTTGCTGTTATTTTTGTTGGCCAGTGGGAATTTGCGTGCTTCATCATGGTTTCACCGATATCTATGGTTTCACCACGGGGTTTGCAGCTTTTCGATGACGTTCACGTCGGGTAATTACGTCCCTTCAAAACGTTCCCATGGCAATAGGGGGAAATGTGAAAATTTACTCTTGTGTGAAGTAAACAAACATTTTTCAACTTTCTGCTAATATATATGACTTCTATGCAACGAAAATGCGGGGATTATGAAATCATACTAGCCCCGCATATTTTGCATGTGGAAATAGGCAATTTATGCGGCGAAAGTGTGGCGTATTTGAAAAAATGCAGCCCCCGCTTAAATATGCGGACTTTGGCTGATTTTGCATTAAATCATGCGATCGCATAATCGCGTTTTTCTGGAGGGACTGAATAATTGGTCAGTATTATTAAATTGTAGACAAAGATTTTGGATAGCTAGGTTGGTGTGGTAGAGGGCCCAACATCATATTCTTTCATAGGGCCTAACATTGCTAGCGGCGCCCCTGCAGCTTAGACAACATATACTTACATGTTTATCACTTTTAGCAGTGGTTTATGAAACTTCAAAGGGTTTCCTGTAGAATGACACCAAACTTGTGTATTTAGACCACTGTATGTGGGTATGGGACGCTTTTCAATTTGGGTAGGCCAAATCCAGGCGGAAATCCCAAAAATGGTCCCAGACCTTAAGAGGTTAATAAGTAAATGTTATTTGCATATCAATTCAAGCTCAGTGATATTATTAGTAACTGCACTTAGTAGTGCAAAACAATAGTCATTTTATGATTAAATTAACTTTATGATAAATTGTCCCCCAGCGCTACCACATCAGCTGCTGGCGCCACCATCTGTAGAACTCCTGCTACTGCTCTCAATTTCTTATTCTGAACCCTGACAATCTTGTTTCTCTTTTATTTGCGCCATGTAGCTCCGGTGCCCATGGAGGACATTGAGCGGATGGCAGCTCTTTGTATGAAAGACCTGGACGAGGACGGAGACGATGAGGGTGATTTGGAGAACGATGCTGCTCTCTTGGTTAGGCGAAACCTTCTTGTCTTTACACACACTGCATGGGATATGATGTTTCTCGCATGAAGAGATTTTCATTCAAGTCGTTTTTCAGGCCGAGCTGAATGAGGTGTTGGAAGACAATGAGGAGCAAGTGGTCAGGAAACCCCCTCCGTCCCCAGCACCTCCTCAACGTTCAAATGCAGCGCCCCAGTCCACATCCAGCCTGGAGTCTCGCCTGCAAGAGCGCTTAGACATGTACCAAACGGCCATTACCAACGCCAAGGCTGCGGGAGAGACCAGCAAAGCACGCCGATACGACCGCGGACTGAAGGTGGACCATATCTGAGAATAGCGATCATGGCCACTGCCAATATCTGAGAGA
Source organism: Gobio gobio (assembly GCF_949357685.1). Taxonomy (NCBI): domain Eukaryota; kingdom Metazoa; phylum Chordata; class Actinopteri; order Cypriniformes; family Gobionidae; genus Gobio; species Gobio gobio. Next base: position 57,773,881 of record NC_137099.1, on the reverse strand, counting down.
GTAGGGTGGCCACTGTCAAAATAAAAGCTCACAAGACGTACTAGCCAAACAGAAAACCATTTACAATGACATCTTGGCGAACGCCATGTCAAACCTTCTTTCCTGCTCATGTTCCCTCGTGTTTGAAGAGTGGTCGGTAACATGTTCTCCTTGTTTTTAGACTCTACAGTCAATGCTGATGTCAGTTAAGAAAGGGAAACCCATCAATGAAGAGGAGATTCCTCCTCCTGTGGCCACTGGTGGAAAACCATCCGCTGATCCGCAGGCCGAGCCAATCGGAGAGCAAGAAAAACCTGCTCTAGCAATCACACCACCGCAGACGGCCAACGTGAAGCCGGTCGCTCCATCCAAACCTCAGCTGCTACAGCCTCCATCACAGAGACTGACGGCTATAACGCCCGATACACCAGCCATATCGCCCCTCACGCCCAGCCAGCCCAACGCACAGCACTCCGGTACACACACACACACTGAATTTCTCATTTAACTCTATGCTGCGTTCACACCAAACGCGAATAGAGCGTCAAAATCGCGTCTACCGCGTCTAGTTTGACACGTGAACATTTTGAATCGATTCGCGCGTCTGGACGTGCGTAGAAATCGAGCGTTTGAAGCAAAATAGACGCGCGTTAAGGCACTCCAGGAGAAATCTGTCATAAAACACCACTCTGCCTCTTTTCATTTTCATTAAAAATATATTAAACATTAATAGCCACAAAATGTGGTCCAGGCAACTCCTACATTATCTTCACTGCATGTATATTTAAATATCCTTAAAAAATGAAGTTATGAAACTTCTCTTTGCCCTCAGTCAAAACGATTTGGCAGACAACAAATGATAGATTCATGAGAGCAAATATCGGCCGTTAGATCCACACAAGACGAACCACTACAGGACATCAGAGCCAGCGGCAGACGCCAGAAGGACTGGCCGAGGAAAGGCTGCTCTCGCCGGGGTTAATGAGCGCCACTGATCGCCTGGATCTAACAACTCCAAAAACACAAGATTATTTTTTTTTAAATATGCGCTCTCTTTATAAATAAACCACAGATTTGAGCTCTAAACAACCACATTCCCACCTGAAAAAGTCTTACAACTACATTTTATAACACAATAGTAGTATTTTTAAATTATGCAGGGTTTCTCCTCACGTCACTTTACCACGTGACCGCAGCGAGCAGGCTCCTGATTGGTTAACGCGGCGCGAATTGACGGCAAAGTTCAAATTTTTCAACTCGGGCGTCAGATGCAAATTCGCTTCAAATGTGTGAATGCACAAAAGCACCACTCGCGTGACGCTCAATTTGCGTCCCAATTCGCGCGAACGAGGCGGATTCGCGGGACCTCCAGACGAGCGTCAACGCACCTTTCATTTGGCTTAACATTGAAATCACTCGCGCCAGACGCTCTATTCGCATTTGGTGTGAACGCAGCATTATAAAACAGTTTTGGAAGCTGTTACTGTACACATGTTTGTGTGCGTTTCAGAGCTCAAAGCGAGTATATTAAGCAGACAGAGAGAGTATAAGCTGGCAGCCATAAAGGCCAAACAGAGCGGCAACACTGACCAAGCCAAACAACTCTACCAAGTGTCCAAGGTAAGCCAGTGCCACGGATTCATATTCATATTCATCAAAGAGCTATGAAAATGAACTTTTATTTGCTCTCTGTCTCCGCGTTTCCACACAGAGATTAGACTTGCTGGTGGAGACTGTTGACCGAGGGGAGTTTGTCGACATCAGCTCACTGCCGCCCCCTCCTGGTACATCTTCACCTCACAGATCAGCACTCACCCCAGTTACACCCTGGTTAGTTGTGTCAGATATTGATGAGAGTCTCTCTGTTTCAGTTGAGGTTGAAGTGCCACGTTCAAACCCTCCTCAGCTGTCCTCTAAACCAGACGCCCCTCCTGCTGCACCCACTGCTGCCCCAGACACAGGTGAGAGCGAGTATCTCCCAGACACAGGGGAAATGCTGTCTAGATATCGGTTACACTGTATATGAAAGGATGTGTGTGTGTGTGTGTGTCAGCTCTCTCTGCTCCCCGGAGCGTCGCCGAGGCCTTACAGCAGCGCATGGACAAATACAAAGAAGCCGCAGAGAGCGCCAAGAGCAAAGGAGACGACCGCAAAGCACGCATGCACCAGCGCATAATCAAGGTAACGCACACGAAGAGTCACGTGTATAAGAAAGATGCCATTTTTAACCACCTTTGTGTGTGTGTGTTCTTCACTTCAGCAATATCAAGATGCCATTAAAGCACAAAAAGCAGGACGGCCTGTGAATCTGGCAGATCTTCCTGTTCCACCAGGTAATGCTTGTTTATGTGTTTGTGTCCTGCAGAGTTTAGCTCCAACCCTGATCAATCTCACCTGTGTGTAGCTTTTTAGCAATCTTGAAGACCATGATTGTGTTTGATTAGAGTTTGGAGCAAGCGGCTACCTCCCGCGGTCTCTCTTGAAGCCAATACGGAAGTGACTGAAACTGCAGTTCATCGACTGGCCACTAGAGGCTCCAACAGGGAGTCAATCGATCCCATAGACCGCCCATGTTAAAATGCCCAACTTTACAGCAGATTAAAACATGTTTACAGTCTGGGACAAATTGTGGTTTTGGTCTATATGGCTAATTTTGCCCTTCATGACAGCTGTGAGGGGGGTGAATTATTTTATAACTCATTCGTTACATTATATAAAGCCTTAAAGTTCTGCATAATTAAGGGGGCGTGGCCACTTTGAGTGACAGGTGGATTGCCGTTTGTCTGCTGTCTGTTAGTCATCGCTTCACCTCAGCTCCGCCCACGTCCCGCCTCTTTGTCCATTGTCAGTTATCCCTGAGTGACGCACTCCCAAGATGGCAATGGCCATCCATATTTTTTTACAGTCTATGGTTGGAGCTAAACTCTACAGGCCAGTGGAGAACCCCTAATATAATATATAACAAAAAAAATAGACGTCAAAGGAAAGTCCTCTCAAGAATAGCTGTCGATGGTTTCTGTGCCTCTTTTGACGTTGTGTATGTGTGTGCATATCAGGTTGTCCTCCACTGCAGGGCACCGAGGGAGGCAACCAGAATTTTATGGGCGTCCTGGAGACAGCCATGAAACTGGCCAATCAGGACGAAGATGCCGATGCGGATGAAGACGAGGAGCCACAAAAGGTAGCGTCTAAGGTCGGTGAAGCATCTGGAACAGGGATGGGCAACTTCAGTCCTGGAGGGCCACTCACTGTCCTGGAGAGTTTAGCTGAAACCCTAATTCAATTCAATTCAATTCAATTCAAATTTATTTGTATAGCGCTTTTCACAATACACATTGTTTCAAAGCAGCTTCACAGAAAGTGCATTTCATAAATGTACATTGAAAAATGTTAGAAAGAGAATGTTAAAGAAAAATGTTAGGATAAGTTAATCAATCATGTATTATTTTAGGCCATAACAACGCTGGCGTTGAGTCGTCTCTTCACAGGCGTCGAGTCGTCTCATCACAGGGGCATCTGAAGTCTCCATGACAGGCTGGATACAAACTGGAGCTGACGAACTAGTTACCTCGGGACTAGTGTCCCGAGATAACAACAGAAAAGCAGATGGGAAATAATTAGCATAGTTGCTGTTCAGAATATTAATGCTGTTGGTGCCATTTAACTGTAGTATAAAACTTATTTATAATGTGAATGCTTGGCTAAAGAGATGCGTCTTTAATCTAGTTTTAAACTGGGACAGCGAGTCTGAACCTCGAACAATATCCGGAAGACTATTCCAGAGTTTAGGAGCTAAATGTGAAAATGCCCTCCCTCCTTTAGTGGACTTAGATATCCTAGGAATGACCAGAAGCCTAGAGTTTAGTGATCTTAAAGAGCGCGATGGATTGTAGGGCGATAAAAGATCAGTTAAATACACTGGAGCTAAACCATTTAGGGCTTTATAGGTCAGTAGCAATACTTTGTAATTGATACGGAACTTAATAGGTAACCAGTGTAGAGATGATAAAATTGGTGTTATATGATCATATTTTCTTGACCTAGTAAGAACTCTAGCAGCTGCGTTTTGGACTAACTGTAGCTTGTTTATCGATGATGCAGGACAACCAGCTAATAAAGCATTACAGTAATCTAGTCTCGAGGTCATGAATGCATGAACTAACTTTTCTGCATCAGAAATAGATAGCATGTTACGTAGCTTGGCAATGTTTCTAAGGTGGAAAAATGCCGTTCTTGTAACATATGAAATATGACTTTCGAAAGACAAGTTGCGGTCTAATATAACAAGTTGCGGTCTAATCAAACACACCTCAACAAGCTAACGTCTTCAGGATTATGAGGCTGTGTCGGAAATCGCCCCCGATACCCTCATTCACTATTCCCTAAATTACTGCACTAATATAGTCCACTTGAAGGAGTGAATGAAGACGAGTGAGTGAATTCAGACACTGATCGTGCACAGCTTGTGCTCGCTGTTTAATCATTATTTGAAACGGAGCAAACTGGCAGCTCCAGTAGTAATGAAAAGATTTATCTTGAACATGCTGGAAACAAGCATGTATAAACCGTGATTAAACAATTTAATAATCAATTAAAAAGGAATTTATACCTCTATGATATTATGCTGCAGCCAACTAGCGGTTTGGAAAATAGATGATTGATTCAGCTGCGGGCGCCATCTTCGGACGAGATGTGGGAATTGATCCAACACAGTGCATTATGGGCATTCTCTAGCCATACATCGGTTGTACACTCGTTCCCTCAAATAGTGCCCTATTTAAGGGGTCGATTTCGGACACAGCCCTAGAAAGCTACAGGTAGGTGAGTTTAATCAGGGTTGGAGCTAAACTCTTCATGACAGTGTGTGGCCCCCCAGGACTGAAGTTGCCCATCCCTGATCTAGAAACTGTGCTTCAGCCTGATTCTTCATCGCTCTGTTTCCGTGTAGCCATCAGCTCTGCCTGCCGTTCAGAAATCAAGAGCTCCCGCTCCTCCGAAAGCCTCGTCCACCGCAGGGACGCCCACCGGCTCCACAAACACCCCCAAACCAGGAGGGAAAGGTAGAGGGAGTTTATGTAAAGGCATTAATGTGCATGTGCATGTGCTGTTGTGTAATGTGTGTGTGTTGTGTTTTGTAGCCCAGCAGCAGCTGGATTTCCTGACGATGCGCAGGCAGCAGTTTGTGAAGGCGGCGTTGCGCTCTAAAGAGATGAAGGACATGCAGGGAGCCGCGCAGCACCTCAGAAACGCTAAAGGCCTGGATTCCATGATCAATGCCGCCAAGTCCGGACTTCCTGTTGACATCACCAAGGTTTGTGAATTAGCGACGCACTAATGGATGCTTTTCACATTTCCCATAACTACAACGAAAAAATGTGTTCCCATTTGCTCCAATAGAAAAATAAAATCTTTTCTTCTTTATTTTGACGTATATCTGAGTGCAACGGCTTCACAAACAAGAACAAATGTAGGGCGGGGCTTGATTTTGTCCATTGTGAATTGATTGGATGGTTGTGGTTTGCTATTGGAGGATCTCATGTGAGTGACAGGTTGCCCCGCCCTAACGCTAGTAAACACATCACCAGAGAAGAGAAGAGAGGGAAAGTTACTTTGATTAAAACGGTCCCATAATTCCTCAGGTGTCCCCAGAATGTGTCTGTGAAGTTTCAGCTCAAAATACCTCACAGATTATTTATTATAGGATGTTTTGAAAGCCCCTATTTGGGTGGGAGCAAAACCGCGCTGTTTTCGTGTGTTTCTTTAAATGCAAATGAGCTGCGGCTCCCCGCCCCCTTTTCAGAATAGGGCGGAGCTTTTACAGCTTGCGCTAGTTTGGATAAACGACAACAACAACTGGAGTGTGACACATGCCATAAGCGTTATTGCTTGGAAGTAGGGCTGGGCGATATGGCTGAAAACTGTATCACGATCGATAATTATTCATATTTTTATGTCCTATTTAAAATAAGGACCAGGAGAAAAATACATCACATTTAAACATTTTTATTTTAAACTTAACCTTCCTCTGATTATAATCCCCTCGGTTATAAAGCAGTCCTTAAAGAAAAATTATGCTTTTTTTTGTGATTGTTGCGGGCAAAAATCCTTGATTATGCGGCACGTTTTCTTAAAAAATGCGATGGAAAATGTGGGATAACTTGCAAAAACTGTGGTTTGATGGAAAAGAGAAAAAAAGCACTACACCACAGAAAGTGCTGGGAATATTTAAGTTCTCATCTTGTTTTATTGAAGACCTTAATAAACACATGGCTCAAATTTACAAAACATCGAGTCAAACAAGTTCTGTAGCTTTACAAAAGGAATATGCTACAACTTCTGAAAAAATGAATAAATAACTTCCTGTTTTACAGAGGTAGCTTTACAAAACAGACATTTGAGTGCTTCCAATGCACAAAGTGCAATCTCTGAAAGGGTTAGTTCACCCAAAAATGAAAATTCTGTCATTAATGACTTACCCTCATGTCGTAACCCGTAAGACCTCCGTTCATCTTCAGAACACAAATGAAGATATTTTAGTGTAAATCCGATGGCTCTGAAAGGCCTCCATTGGCACAATGCACTTTACACTCTCAAGACCCTTAAAAGACACTAAAGACGTCGATACAAAGTCCATCTCACTACAGTGGTTCTACAATAACTTTATGAAGTGACGAGAATAGTTTTTGTGCGCAAAAAACCCCTAAATAACGACTTGTATAGTGATGACCGATTTCAAAACACAGCATCATGAAGCTTCGAAGCGTTATGAATCAGTGAGTCGATTCATGATTCGGATCGCGTGTCAAACTGCTGAAATACGTGACTTTGGCGATTCAAACCGCTGAATCGACTCATTGATTCATAATGCTTCGAAGCTTCATGATGCTGTGTTTTGAAATCGTTCGACACACCGGGAAACTGCTTTGCGCGGTCTTTTGCTGTTATTTTTGTTTTGTTATTTTTTATTTTTTCAGAAATGTTAAGATGTGTTATTAACGGTGTCGTCTGTGGTGTGCAGGTGCCGGGCGCTCCGGTCACTGAGGAGGACTACAGACTGTCCCAGTCGCGCTCTTCTGCCATGTCTCCGCACTCAGCTGAGCAGTACACACAGCTCATGGGGCAGCTCAAACTGCAGCACGAGGTCCCTGCTCCTGTCCTACACACACTACAGTACATCTGATACATGTGAAGCACACGCAGAATGAGTTTACCATCTCCATGATTCATGTTTCCAGAAATGCCTGACCTACTCGCAGCAGTTCACTCACATGGGGAATGTAGCCGAAACGGCCAGGTGTGTGTTTTCCTTCATCTCGATAGTACTGTGTTTGTGTGTTTAGCTTTTACATTCGGTAAGCAGGTGTTTTGAGTGATGAATGTTCACTACTGTTCAAAAGTTTACACTGTTTTTGCAGAGAAATTCTTACATTTATTCAGCAAGGATGTATTAAATTGATAAAAATTATACAAAATATCCTATTTATTATTAATATCTGTTCTAAACGTAAATGCTAATATAAATCTTACGCTGAAATATCAAATCTTGAGCTAGCCTTAAAGTGTATCTGTGTCAGATTTTGCCGAGCGAATGTCCCACATGGACAGTAAAACCCGAAATTACACACAGAGTGGGAGCAGCAAACCGCCCCCCTGAGGGAGCCGCTTAATAAACACACTAAATAATGAAACCTGCAGGAAGGGCCATATGAGGCGTTCGCAAGACAAGAGGAGTCAATGGAAAGTGCTTATGATAGAAAAACAAACGTGTGTGTGTGTGTTGTAGGTTTGAGAAGCTGGCGGAGGAATGCATGAGTAATATTGAAGTACTGAAGAAAGCTCACGCCAAAGGCCGACCCGTACCCAAGTACCACACCGAGGAGCGCACCCTCAACACAGTCAAGTAAGAACACACACAACACGTTTGTCAGAGAGGACGTCCCGCACGGATTCCATAAATGTCTTCATCTCTGTGATCAGGATCTTTCCTAACCTGACCTCCAATGACATGGTGCTGACCGTCGTGAAGGGGATCAACCTGCCCACTCCTCCAGGTGTGTGTGTGTGTGTGTGTGTGAGAGAGAGAGAGAGTGAGTGTGTGTGTGGACTGGTAATCCCTACGTTATGGGGACAAAATGTCCCCACAAAGATGGCAATATCCGAAATCCTCATCCTTGTGGGGACATTTTTAGGTCCCCATGAGGAAAACATCTTATAAATCAGACTAAGTGATGTTTTTTGAAAATGTAAAAATGCAGAATGTCTCCTGTGATGGGTAGGTTTAGGGGCAGTGTGTGTGTGTGTGTGTGTGTGTGTGTGTGTGTGTGTGTGTGTGTGTGTGTGTGTGTGTGTGTGTGTGTGTGTGTGTGTGTGTGTGATGGGTAGGTTTAGGGGCAGGGGCAGTGTAGGGGGATAGAATATACGGTATGTACGGTATAAAAACCATTACGCCTATGGAAAGTCCGCATAAAACATGAAAACCCAACGTGTGTGTGTGTGTGTGTGTGTGTGTGTGTGTGTGTGTGTGTGTGTGTGTGTGTGTGTGTGTGTGTGTGTGTGTGAGAGAGAGTGTGTGTGAGTGTACATAAATAATGATGTTGTTTTGGTGTTTGCTCCAGGAGTTTCAGCCAGTGATCTGGATGCAAGTGTGCGCTTTGAGTTTCCCTTTCCCAATGCGGTACGCAACACACACACACACACACACTCTCTCTCTCTCTCTCTCTCTCTCTCACACACACACACACACACACTCACACTCACTCTCGCTCACACACACACACACACACACACACACATTCCCACGCTGTAAATGTTAAACAAGTAGGTGCATTTTTTTAACCCAGCAGCCATATCACCACTGGTTTCCCACTGGAGCTACGCAGGGCTGAGTCTGGTCAGTACCGGGATGGGAGACCAACTGGGAAAACTAGGCTTCTGCTGGTAGAGGTGTTAGTGAGGCCAGCAGGGGGCGCTCACCCTGTGGTCTGTGTGGGGCCTAACACCCCAGTGATGGGTTACAGTACTGTAACAAGCACCGTCCTTCGGATGAGACGTTAAACCGAGGTCCTGACTCTCTGTGGTCATAGAAAATCCCAGGATGTCCTTCGGAAAAAGAGTAGGGGTGTAACCTCGGCATCCTGGCCAAATTTGCCCATTGGCCCCTGTCCATCATGGCCTCCTAATCATCCCCCTATCCTGATTGGCTTCATCACTCGGTCTCCTCTCCACCATCAGCTGGTGTGTGGTGGGCGTTCTGACACAAAATGGCTGCCGTCTCCTCATCCAGGTGGTGCTGCACATCAGTGGTGGTTGAGGAGATTCCCCCCCCCCCCCCCCCTTCCATGTATAGCTTTCGAGTGCCCAGAAAAAACCTATATAAATTATGATTATTACTCGCTTTTGTGTTTCTCCTCCCTCCACCGTTTTACCATTTTTTTTATCCAACTAAGAACACATGGAAACACATTTACTGAATAAATCCCTCGATGTGCAACAACAAACTCACGAGACTTTGCCTCAGCAGAGGCTGTGATTGGATAACTGGACTAACCAGTGGACCAATGGCATCGCAGCATCTCAGATGTTAGTTTGGTGGGTCTGAAACGCCTGAGCCGAAGTCTGTGATCAGAATGATTTGGTTTAATTCCCTCCAGAAGCGTCTCACATGATGGTTCACAAACACAAGAGCGCAAGACAACATGACAGCGTTTGTTGTGTTTCATCTGAGACAAATGTTTTATGCGATATTCCAATTTTGTGCTCAAAGTTCAATTCACAACTTTGAATGGAAACATATATTGTGTGGATTTTTCTTAGGAAGAAGCTCAGAGAGACAAAACCAGCACTGTGAGAAACACCAACAGTCCAGGTACACACACACACACGCGATCTGTCTGTTAAACAGGTGGCGGCATTAGCTGACAGTCTCTGTGTGTTTTAGAGTTTAAGGAGCAGTTCAAGCTGAACATCAAGCGAGATCACCGAGGCTTTAAGAGGATCGTGCAGGCCAAGGGCATCAAGTTTGAGGTCGTGCACAAAGGGTGAGAGAGACTCTTAATAATCAACACTAACAGTCAATGCAGAAAACACATTCAGTGGCCCATAATACTAACACATTAAAACATGTGCATTTTCGCATTGTTACAGTTAAGCAGATTTCCCTCCCAAATTCTCATTGCTGTAATGTGTGTGTGTGTGTGTGTGTGTGTGTGTGTGTGTGTGTGTGTCTGTGTGTGTGTGTGTGTGTGTGTGTGTGTGTGTGTGTGTGGTTGTGTGTGTGTCTGTGTGTGTGTGTGTGTGTGTGTGTGTGTGTGTGTGTGTGTGTGTGTGTGTGTGTGTGTGTGTGTGTGTGTGTGTGTGTGTGTGTGTGTAGTGGCCTCTTCAAGACAGATAAGGTGGTGGGAAGCGCTCAGCTGAAGCTGGAAGCCCTGGAGAACCAGTGTGAGATCCGAGAGATTATAGACGTGAGTGATCACACAGACGCACATTCTGGTGTCACATGCACACAAGCGCGGCGTCCCATGAGTGTGTGTGTGTGTCTGTGCTGCTGTTGCAGGTGTTGGACGGACGGAAGGCGACGGGAGGGAAGCTGGAGCTGCGTGTGAAGATCCGGGAGCCGCTGGGTGGAGTTCAGCTGCAGCCGGTGACGGAGAAATGGATCGTCATCGACCCGCTCACACCTTCACCCGAGAAAGAGAAAAGCAACAACAAGGAACGGGTATGAGCTCATATTACTGCTGCTTTATTACACACCGGCTGTGATGTTACACAGGGTTCCTACGGGGTTTGGAAAAGTATGGAAAAGTATGGAATTTGATTTGAGTGATTTCCAGGTCTGGAAAAGTATGGAAAAAATAAATCAGAGTATGGAAAAATATTTATGTTTCCAGACTATTGTCCCTATTTCATTTTCTAAATATAAAATGAAGAATTTCTAAATGTATATAATAAATATATACACAATCGTTTTTTTTTCAATGAATGAAAAACTTGTAGCCTAGCTATGGCAGTAAAGGTCAGACCTGTGTGTTCCTTCCTCTTCTCAGTTCAACAGTGGTTAACACAGCACTTTGTAGTTTGAGAAAGCAAGTTGGGTTTGAGGATAAAACCGAGTCGATGGTGGAGTTCTTAAAGGAATAGTACACCCAAAATGAAAATTTGTCATTTATTTACCCCCATGTCTTTCAAAACCATAAGACTTTATTATATTAACATTTTTAATATTTTAAACCTGAGAGATTTCAGTCCCTTTATTAAAGGACTAGTTCACCCCAAAATGAAAATGTCCTAATCATTTACTCACCTCAATGCCATCCAAGATATCCATGACTTACTTTCTTCAGTGAAAGATAAATTAAGTTTTTGAGCAACCAACTGAGTTGGTGCCATTTTGGAAGGCATTGGGGTGAGTAAATGATTAGGACATTTTCATTTTGAGGTGAACTAATCCTTTAAATATCTTCATGTGTCCAAGATTTCCAAGATTAACAAAAGTCTTATTAGTTTAAAATGACATGAGGGTAAGTAAATTATGATAGAAATTAAATTTTTGGGTAAATTAATAGCCCTTTAAAAAAATTGTGACTGATTTAGCATTTTGATCGTTAGGGTCATAAAAGGCAATATTTTAATATAGGATTTCTAAATATTAGATAGCCTACATAGAGGATTTGACTCGGTGGCGATAGCATTGTGGGTAAGTGGTTTGCCATGTAGTGCTGTTGTGCTTCGGGAGACCCGAGTTCGAGTCCGGCCTCATGGACTTTTCCCAATCCCTCCCCCCTCTCTCCCTCCTGTCTAGCTACTTTCCTATCCTAATCAAAGGCAAAAACGCCAATACTAAATCTTTAGACTGTAACACTTGTTAGCAGTTGAATTTGAAAACATTTTATCAGAACAAGTTAAATATGTTCGTAAAAATCTGTAGGAAGTCTGGAAATTCGAGTCTGGAAAAGTATGGAATTTTGAAATGAAAATTGTGTAGGAACCCTGCTTACATAAACTCATAAAACATTCTCTCTCCAGCAAGCTCCTTCTCCAAGAGCCAAACCCCCAAATGATCATGACAGGAACTATAAGCCGAGGTAAGACTGAAGCTGATTGAGCGGCAGGTCTGGCGTGTCCCGCCGTGAGTGTGTTCACGTGTGTGTCTCTGTTTCAGCTCGTCTCCTCCGCAGTATAAACTGCACAGCTTCAGCCTGCTTCACCACGACAAAGAGAGACTGGAGTGGAAGGTGTGTGTGTGTGTGTGTGTGTGTGTGTGTGCTGGTGTCCGTCGGGAGACGTTTACTGTTTGTGAGCAGGGGCAAGTTGCATAAACTAAGCCATTATGTTAAGACAGTGTCTTAAGATCTAGTATGAGCCACTAGCAGTTAGGCAAGTGGCATCCAGTCTTACTTTTCGTATCAAATTAGGCCAGTCTATGTTTTTATGTAACTGATTTAAAAAAATTATGAACAGTCTTAAAGAAAAAAATGTATGTCTAACTTGTAAGACTAGTCTTAACGGTTTATGCAACCGGCCCCAGATCTAGAGTGTATCATGAGTCGTGTGTGTGTGTGTGTGTCTCTTCAGATCAGCGAATATAAGAAGAACAGACGAGACCCGTCAGAGCTGATCAAGCAGCACATGGACGTCTGTCATCGACTGCAATGGCAGAAATCACACCTGGAGAAACATCCCACAGCTCTGACAGGTGCAGGAAATAACGCTTCTGTTCCGCAATTGATCAAGAGCGAGAGCAGAGACATTTATAGTGTTCTATTTCAGATAAATGCTGTTCTTTCTATTCATTATAATCATCAGAAATCATATGACACTGAAGACTGATGCTGAAAATAAGTTGCATTTTAACATACACCGATAAGGCATAACATTATGACAGGTGAAGTGAATAACACTGATGATCTCTTCATCTCCTGTTAGTGGGTGGGATATATTAGGCAGCAAGTGAACATTTTGACCTCAGAGTTGATGTGTTAGAAGCAGGAATAATGGGCAAGCGTAAGGATTTGAGTGAGTTTGACAAGGGCCAGATTGTGATGGCGAGACGACTGGGTCAGAGCATCTCAGTTTGTTGTGCCAGTCAGAGTGTCCATGCTGACCCCTGACCTCCGCCCAAAGCACAACAGTGGCACGTGAGCATCAGAACTGGACCACGGAGCAATGGAAGAAGGCGGCCTGCTCTGAAGAATCATGTTTTCTTTTACATCACGTGGATGGCCGTGTGTGTGTGTGTGTGTGTGTGTGTGTGTGTGTGTGTGTGTGTGTGTGTGTGTGTGTGTGTGTGTGTGTGTGTGTGTGTGTGTGTGTGTGTGTGTGTGTGTGTGTGTGTGTGTGTGTGTGTGTGTGTGTGTGTGTGTGTGTGTGTGTGTGTGTGTGTGTGTGTGTGTGTGTGTGTGTGTGTGTGTGTGTGTGTGTGTGTGTGTGTGTGTGTGTGTGTGTGTGTGTGTGTGTGTGTGTGTGTGTGTGTGTGTGTGTGTGTGTGTGTGTGTGTGTGTGGCTTACCTGGGGAACACATGGCACCAGGTGCACTATGGGAAGAAGGCAAGCCGGCGGAGGCAGTGATGCTTTGGGCGGAAACCTTGGGTCCTGCCATCCATGTGGATGTTACTTTGACCAACAAAATATCATCATAATGTTATGCCTGATCTGTGTATATTAACATGGAAAACAGCTATTTTGGTTTGTAGTAATACTTCACAATTTTACAGATTTTACTGTATTTATAATCAAATAAATGTAGCCTGATGGGCTTCTTTCAAAAACATCAAAAAATATTTTGGTATATAATTAAATAAATGATATAAATGATTAGCACACCACACTCTTAACATTGACAAGCACCTCTTAATATTTTTTAATTGTAATTAATACATGATTTAGTCTATTTATTAACTTTTTTCATGTGTGAATAGTAGAGTAACAGCCATTTTTTTTATTTTATATAAATAAACAAAAATATAGAAAACAACCGCTGTAGTTCACTAAATGTATATTTTTTTACAAAAAAGACGATGAAATGCTGCGTGTGGACTGCTGGGTAAAATATTGATAGATAGATTCAAACGTATCCGTGAATGTGTTTCATTGAGATGAGCCGTGTGAATGAAGCGATTGACCAGCGCTGTGTAAGAGAGATGCTCAGTAACGTGTCTCTGTCTGTGTCTCAGAATATGAAAATGTGCTGCGGAAGTTCGTCCACGGCCTCTCGGATTCGGTGAAAGTGTTTTCCAGCCAAGGCAACAGAGTGAGCAAAACCACACGCACACACACACATCTGCATTGATAAGTTGTCTCCTCCTTCAGTGTCCTCCATCAGGTGTCCTATTTTCCTCATTAAATATCCCATTTCACTCAGAAATACTGGCCAGGGCTGAAGTAAAATGGATGGCACATTTTCTCGTAGAGCTCAAAGTAATGTTTAGATTAAAGCTAAAGAACTGTTGTTGTCTGTCAGGACGCAGCGAAGGACGCACTCGGCCGGCTGAAGATGGTGGAGAACGAGGTGAATATGAAGCCCTTCCGCCCGTGTCTCTGCTCCGTCACATGTCCAGTGAACTCACCGCCGTGTCTTTCATTCTCTTCCTCACAGCTGGAGTCAGTCAGGAAAAAGCGGGCCGTCAGAGAGTGAAGAAACGCCTCGAGTGGCGTGACTGTTCACACACTTCTGAAGTCATGGGCATATGATAACACTACACTGTAGGGAAACACTACACTCACACTAACACACACTCCTCAGAGTGTTTCTCTTTTGAAAGGACAGACATCTGAATGTTTCCAGTGAGATTAGACTCATCTCACCTTATGCAAAAATGAAGATAAATCATAGACTTAAAGGTGATGATGATGATACACGGGGCATTGAGAATGGGCAGCACATTGTGATCTGGATACTTTAGGTCGTGTCTCAGCAACATTACTCATCACCATAACGGGGAAATCTCACAAAAACATGCCTGGGTCATATTTCAGACCAAAATCAAAATATTAGAACATATATATATTTAGCATAAAGCAGAATACGGTTATTTTAAGACCATTAGAATTGTCTTTTTATGATAATTAAGCACATTAAACCTTAATGTGAAAAATGTGTACATGATTTCATTTGTAACATAAGTATAGAGGGTGGTAATATTTGTTGTAGTACATACATTTTTTTTATTTCCTTCAAATTTGAATTGAATTAAAAATATTAGTTCAAATGTGTCTGGTTAGATTCAAATAACAATATATGAATAATTATATTTATATATATATTAGTTCTGGGGAAACATTAATCGTGATTAATTGCATCCAAAATAAAAGTTTGTGTTTACATAATGTAATATATGTGTGTGTACTGTGTATAATTATTATGTATATATAAATACACACACATGCATGTACATATAAGAAAATGTTATATTTTTATTTAAAAAATTATATTTATATACAAGATAAATGATATATACATGCATGTGTTTGTATTTATATATATATATATATACATAATAATTATACACAGTACACACACATATATTATATTATGTAAACACAAACTTTTATTTTGGATGAGATTAATCACAATTAATTTTCCCCAGCACTAATAAATGTATATCATACTAATGAGAATTATGGGTAAAATTGTGCTTAATTTTCACTTCAAATGGTCTTAAATATATATAAATTATTGCTGTCAAATCGATTACTTGCATGTAACATAAAAGTTTGTGTTATATATGTGTATATATTATTTTATATATATACACACATACTGTATGTTATAAACAAACTTTTATGTTACATGCGATTAATCGCGATTAATCGATTTGACAGCACTAATGTTGTGAAATATGACTTTATGATTTTGTGAGATTGCTCCTAAATTCTTTGTAAATAAATACTTAATAAAAATACGAGTGTATTACAGACGGTCATTCCCTCTGACAGAGTCATGTGTAACTAGCAGTACAAAAATGAAACTGATCTTTTTATTATAACCCTATTTTCTCTTTCGTCTTCCATCTCTCTCTCTCTCTCTCTCTCTCATGTATAAATGCTGTTAATCCGCGTCTTTACAGTAATCTGTGTCCAACAATATTCCCAGATTAGGATAATGCCGCTGCACGGCCGTGATATGGGAATAATCTCAGCACTCCAGGGAAGATGTTGAAGTGTGTGTGAGTGTGTGTTCGATGGGGGAGATGCGGATAATATCCCATAATCGCGGATTATCCGCGCCCCGCCGGAGAACAGACGCGAGGGAGGATCAAGCGGGGTTCATTGTGAGGGGGTTCGGGTGGGGGATGGTGTGTGTGTGTTTGATAAACCGAGCGAGTGTGTATTCAGAGGTTTTGTATCTGGGTGACAATGAAGGAAATGTGATGGAGAGGTGTTTTGTGTGTGTCGTGCTGAGATCAGCATGTTTTAGGGGAGCTGTCGTCATTATATCAACTCTGCCTCGTTTCCATGACAGCGCTTTATTGTTTTAGGAACTCCATTAGCCTGCCTTCGTCTTCATCTTCCTCTTCCTCATTCACTCCAGTGTGTACAGATGAGGTTTATTACTGTCCACATTATGAAGGCAATCACTGCTAATGTATTACTGTATACTCTGATGATGATGATGGGTCTATTTTTTAAAAGCTGCATTCATTTGTTTACGTGTCTGCGGTGAGGGTATGGCGGTGTCTAATGTAATGATTAAAAAGAAGAGTTGAGCTAAAAATGGAAATTGTGTCGTTATTTAAAGGGATAGTTGACTTCCGTAGTAGGAAAAAATATATGCAAGTCAATGGGTGGCGTCAACATTCTTCAAAATATCTTATTTTGTGTTCAACTCCTCTGTTTGGGTGAACTGAAGACGTTTGCAAAGACATGAAGGGAAGTAAATGACTACAATATTTTCAAATTAAAGGATTAGTTCAGGTCAAAATGAAAATGGCCTGATGTTTCACTCGCCCCCATCTCATCCAAGATGTCTTTATTTCGTCAGTCGAAAATAAATTATGTTTTTGAGGAAAACATTCCAGGATTTTTCTCCACATAATGGACTTCAATGGGGACCAACGGCTGAAGGTCCAAATCAGTGCAGTTTAAAGGAAGGGCTTCAGAGGCTCTGACCGATCCCAGACGAGGAATAGGGTCTTATCTAGAGAAACCATCGGTCATTACATTTTAAAAAATGCGTTTTAACCTAAATTGCTCATCTTGCGCTGCTCGGCGCGCGCCAGTGATTGCGTACCGGTAATCACATCGGAAACGTCACACTAGACGTAGGCGGAAGTACCGCCACCGTGCTTACAAAGCACACATGCGAAGACTAATACAAACGCCCTTTAGCAACAAAAAAAGGTAAAACAACGATGTTGGACGATTTTGAAGATGCAGATGGAGTGTTTTTTGGTAATGGGGGTTTGAATCAGTCTTCACAAGTGCACTTGGGGCAGTACTTCCACCTACGGCCCTGTCCCAGATGGCACACTTCATGTGCACTTTCGGTCTTGTGGACCTACAATGGCTGCCGTGTCCGCGTGTCCCATTGTCATTTTAGGTCTCAGAAGGGTGCTTGGGGTCGACATGTGCCCTCGATGCGCACTTCTAACACTAACCCTACGCAGAGGACTTCTTCCCGGCAGTCAAAGAGGCATTACGTTGTGAAAGTGCAGACTCAGAGGAAGATGTGAGGGTTTAGGGTGCCATTTGGGACACGGCGTACGTCTAGCGTGGCCTTTCCGGCGTGATTACGCAATCCGTGGCGTGGCGCAGAGCAGGGCCGTAGCCACCATAGACACTGAGAGTCCCTCCCAATAATTACAAATGGCCAAACTGTCCCCCCCGATATTTGAAATTCTTGCACTGCGCTCTGTATGTTACACTCTAAAAAATGCTGGGTTAAAAATAACCCAAGTTGGGTTGAAAATGGACTAACCCAGCAATTGGGTTAAATGTTTGCTTAAAACCACCCAATTGCTGGGTTAGTCCATTTTCAACCCAACTTGGGTTATTTTTAACCCAGCATTTTTTAGAGTGCAGGATGACCAAAAGGTTTAAAAGTTACATTTTTAGGGCGTTTTCACACCTGAAAGTCCGCACCAAGGTCCGAACCGAAGGCCATGTTTTGATACATTTGGTTAGTTTTGGTTTCACATTGCAGTTATGCGAGCGCACTAAAGAACTCTACATGACGCACTTGCGTCCACTCGTCTTCATCTCTGTGGGCGGCATCTGGACACTGATTGGTTTGTAAACGGACGTGCGTCTGACGCGTCTTTGACAAGTTGAATGAACGGACGCATATCGTTGCCTCTATTGAACAGTGCGACTACTTGACTATTTTTCATTCGTTACGTTTAAAAGTGGACATTTCAAGCTTTATATACACATATTTCTCATGTTTGTGAGACGAGTAGCTGCTGAGTTTGGGTTTATTTGAGACGCGCTCCAGTTCATGTGCAAAGCATGTGATCGCTCCCGCGATTAATGTCTGCTATAGACTATTTGCTTCTTATTTATTAAATCCAGGCAATTATCTGATTAAACGTTGATTAAAATTAAGATACAATTTATACAAAACGAAATTCCCATTAAAGAAAGGCTTTCTAAGCAAAATCATACACAATTTCTTTCAAAATTATTTCTGACCTTCTGTCTTCTGACATGTTGCGCATCTTTTCACTTTTCATAATCAATGTAGCCTAGATTGAATTTAAAAATAACATTATTATATTAAAAATAAACAGGAACTTCCTGTAAATGGTCTGAAAGTACGAACCATACAGAAAATGCTTTCACACTAGAAACCAACCGAACCTTTGTTCAGTTTGATCCGGACCGAGACTCCCTCTTTTCGTCGGACCAAATCTCGTCTGTTTGTTCCGGCCCGTGGTACGGGGGAGGTTTCACACCTGTAATTTTGATTCGGACCAAACTGAAAAGTCAGAAAATCCAAACCAAACAAGGTAGGTGTGAAAACGCCCTAAGTCTGGTCTGCCTCAGGTCTAACGGCGCTCGTCAACGTCAAAACTATTGAGATGGCCAATCAAATCAAAGTAGGCGGGGTTTACGTTCTCTTGTGGCTCGTGCACAGTCTTCACCATAGACTGTAAAACAATATGGACGTAGTGTCCGTGACGTCCCACAGGATTCTGAAGAGCAGTTCTGAAGCGTAAAGTCGGGTCGAGTTGCCCGTTGCCGCCTGTCACTCCTGGATAATAGAAAATGGGCAAAGAGGCGGGACGTGGGCGGAGCCAAAGTGACGTGATGAGTAACAGACAGCAGATAAATGGCTATCCACCTGTCACTCAAAGTGGCCACGCCCTTAATTATACAGAACTTTAAGGCTTTATATAATGTAAACGAATGAGTTATAAAATAATTCACCCGCCTCACAGCTGTCATGAAGGGCAAAATTAGCCATATAGACCAAAAGCACAATTTGTTCCAGACTGTAAACATGTTTTAATCTGCTGTAAAGTTGGGCATTTTAACATGAGCTCAATGAGATTCTGCTCCTCCTGGAGTCTGCCTCTAGCGGCCAGTCCATGAACTGCAGTTTAAGGCACTTCCGTATCGGCTTCTAGAGAAACTGCGGGAGGAGCCGCTTGGTCTTCACACAGACGAGCGTGTCTGTTTATCGCTTAAAGCCGTTGCGGAGACTCTATTCTTTCCGGTGAAATCACAAAACAAAACGTGTCCCTGCTCTTAATATACAATCATTGAACATCTTTGATTGTAATGAAGAAGAAAAAAAACGATATGAGGGCGGATTAGAGCCTGTAACCTTCAAGTCGTCAAGTCAGCTTTATTTATATAGTGCTTTTAACAATGTAGATTGTTTCAAAGCAGCTTTACAGTGTTAAACAGGAAAATAATGCAGCATAATTTTATTCAGATGTACAGCCATTCTGGAGAAAACGCTGATGTCATCAGTTCATTTCAATTATCATACAGTGACAGTGTGGGCTTTAGATCAATAATTAGATCAGTAAGTTAGTTTATGTAGCCTGGATGCCAGCCGAATTTAGCCCCGCCCACAAAATGTTTTGCTCGGGCAATTCGGTCTGGACTCGCTCCATAGAGGAGGAATTATGCCCAAACAGAAACTGTTCGGACCAATGAAATTGTGAGGGCGGGCTTTAGACGATGATGGACAGATGATCAACAGTAACGTAATCATCCACGTCATCGAAGGCTCTTGGGTTGAATTTGCTCTTATCCTAAACGGAGAACTTGTTCGTATATGGATTCACCTTCACTATTTCTCTCAGAAACGATGATCGTGTTGGTAAGTACTCTGTGTATCCTTAAATTATTTTATTACTGCCAAAGATCGTTTACACTCATCTTTTTCTTGTAACGTTACTTAATCCAGCGTGCGTGCAAACAGGGTTTCCAAGTGTTTTTGCAATGTCGCGCACAATTGCTACTCAAAACTATAGCCCAAAACTATAACTTTCCGGGGGGTTCTCCGGAAAAAAATGGCGTTTGGTTGGCAAAATATGTTATTTTGGCAAGGTTGCCTGCTAAAATTCGCATTCCTGGGTTTATATAATCACATAATTGGGGTCGCTTCAACCCGCGGACATGGAGAAAAACACGGACTTGGTAACAGTGCAGTTGAGTTCTGTTGACATTTGACAACTAACGTTACGCGTCGCTCCGTTGCTCTGATTGGTTGTGGGTCTATCCAATTGAGGGCTTTCCTGGCTCGGTTGAAACACGCCCCATAATCAAAGCTCAATGGAGCGGTACCAGACTCATATTCTGACTAGAATTGAGTATGGCCACGCCAGGCTAGTTTATATGGTTAATTTAGCCTAATAATTAGATTTATTTGTATATTTAGTTGAAAAATGTAGTAACCTTCGACACGGTTTACACAAGCTCTCCCACCAGACCACTGGGGGATCTGTGTTTATTCACTAACAGGAAGAATCTCCAAACTAACAATATATTTGACGCAAATTAATCCAAATATTATTTGCAAATAGTCCCAAAAGAATTAGACCTAGAATTTCATTCATGTTTCTTTAAGCTTTATAAAAAATAAAATGTATTTTTCTCTAGATAAGACCCTATTCCTCGTCTGGGATCGGTCAGAGCCTCTGAAGCCCTTCCTTTAAAACTGCACTGATTTGGACCTTCAGCCGTTGGTTCCCATTTAAGTCCATTATGTGGAGAAAAATCCTGGAATGTTTTCCTCAAAAAACGTAATTTCTTTTCGACTGAAGAACGAAACACATGAACATAAGATGGGGGGGGGGGGGGGGGTAAAACATCAGGACATTTTCATTTTTAAAGTGAACTATTCCTTTAAGAAGGACCATTCCTTTACTTTAAAGCCCTCTGAGGTGAATGACGACATGAAATGTTCAACCAGTGTGTATTTAAAACGCATTCTTCCACAGAAAAACGCTTTTCCGTGCTCTTCATTCGGTGTGAGTCGCTTTGTTCGCCGCTTTACCGCGAGGCTTCATCAACAGCACCGCACACAAGCCTCGGGAGCGCGCAGCCTCTGCTGGAGGATGGAGGGTGACTGACAGGAGTGGGCGGGGCCAGGTGGGCGGGGCTTCCTGCCAGAGCGAACAAGGGCGAACACGCGGTTCCGCGAGGCGTGCACTCTTCTCCCCCAGTCCGTGCAGGCCTATAAAACTACGCCCACACCTCGCGATTCGGGATTCACGATTCACCCCGCCGCGTTTAACACACCCCGAATCCACACGAGACGGACCGACGGAACCCGTCACACATCGGCGACCGCGCTCCCGGGATATCTTCAGCCGCATCTCATACGGGTCATGACGCTGGAAGCGATCCGGTACCAGTCCGGGTCTCTGCAGATCCTCAACCAGCTGCTGCTGCCGCACAAGAGCGTGTTCGACGAGATCCACTCGGTGAAGGACGGCTATGAGGCCATCAAGAGCATGAAGGTACGGAAGGCCCCGTCGACGGATCCTCTGCCCGGTTCCGTGCACGCACGTCCGAGCATCTCAACGCCGGCCAGAGGATCCTTTGTGTCGGATCAGAGCACGGGGTCGCGCTTTGTTCGTGCGTGTGCATGTGTGTTCTGCATAATTCGCGCTTGGTGTGAAGTCTCTGTGAATACACACTCACACACACCGCACGACGTTAAACCGCAGTTAATTAAATCCCACCGATCCTGCACTGTGGTGAACGCTTGTGTGCGCGTTCTCGCGTTCAGTCCGTTTATTAATAATATATGCGTGCGTCTTATTTTGTTTTCCGACATAACTGAGAACGCGTATGATGTAAATGACATGCCGTTGTAAATGATGATGAATGTTACATTGGAACGGAACTTGGAACGTTCGGTGCGCGTTCTTGCGTTCTGTTTGTGTTCTATTTTTTTTAGTTTGATTGACAGGCTGATCGTTCATCGGTGTTTCCGCATCTCAACACTCATAAAGTGTCCAGTTATTAAGAGTTTTGCGTGTGATCTGCACTATTGTGTTAATTAATTGTTGGTTTATGCACAGATGTGTCACGTGGATGCTTGTGGCTGCTTTTTTTAAATGGCATGTCAAGTTAAAGGGACAGTGCACCCCCTCCTAAAAAAAAATTGTCATTAATTTCTCACCCTCATGTCGTTCCCAAACTCGTAAGACTTTAATTCATATTCAGAGCACAAATTAAGAGATTTTTAATGAAATCGGAGAGATTTCTGTTCCTCCATTGACAGCTACGCAACTACCACTGTGACCAGTGTTTTAAAAAAGTGTGTGACAGGTGTGTGTGGGCTTTAATTTATCGATATAGACCTCATATTTAACGTGAGAGTTTCATTCTTGCCTCTAAACACAATATATCATTAGCGCCGAGATTTTTCCTCTGAATAAATGCTTAGATTCACGAAATTTGTTTGCATTCACTAATGGTCCAGTGGTATAATTTTTTTGTCAGAGGTTCTGTGTTGTGTGTGTGTGTGTGTGTGTGTGTGTGTATATATGTTTTACTCATCATCAGTGATTGTATATCAAGAGCAAGGACCGTTTTTGGCGCATTTTGTTTTGTGATTGAACTGGAACGAATAGAGGCTCCGCAATGGCGTTAAAGGTGCACTATGTAACTTTTTTTTTTTTCAGTAAAATATCCCCAAAACCACTAGGCCAGTGTTATATATTTTGTTCAGTTGAGTACTTACAATATCCCAAATGTTTCCAACTATTTGTAAATCGTGAGAAATTGCTATTTTAACAGAGGAACCGGGACGTGTGAGGGAGACGCCTGTTGATGACATCATATCTGCGTTCCCCTCTGTGTCTGGTTTTATTTTGCAGAAACGCTTTACTCTCACTGCAGTGTGAACAAGTGTCATAGCAGCCGCTGAGAGAGAACACACAGAGCAACGTCATAACATCATTATCAACACACTCAGATGTGTCTAATATGATCAACAGAGCTGCGTTACCTCATACTCATGACCGCCGGCGACTGTGGCATAATAAAAGTCCCGCCGGCCAGTGTTAATTTCGTTGACGAATAATTTTTGTCAACAACCTTTTTTCACAGACGAAAACGAGACGATGACTAAATAAAAACTAGTGTTGGATGACAAAAACTATGACGAAAATCAACTGTCATTTTCGTCAACAAATAAAAACGAGACAAAAATGTTAGGGAGGGACGATTAGGGAAGAGATTCAGTCAGAACTGATGTCCTGTGTTACAGATGCGCACATTTGAGTTCTCCAGGCTCCGGCATCTCCAATCCAGCGCTCCAGAGCGGCTCAATCAATGAATATCGCACATTTATGCCAGGCAATTGTTTATGAACTAATGCTGATGAATAATGACAATTTTTACTTTACGATGTTTATATAGTAATATGTATTAGACGGTTGTAACAGCCTATTTTATCTCCTCATCTGAACTTGAATGAGCTCCTGCAACTGCAATAGTAAGGCGCATACATTTCAAAATAAGAGTCCCAGGTGTATTTCGAGCTTGTTTATAATTACAAGTCATGCGTTATATATTAGTTTTTGCTTACACAATAAACTGTATTTAATTTCATTCCCATTTAAATCATAGTCAGGAGGAAAGACCAGTATTTGACACACTTTCAATAAGGTATCAGGTTATAATAGTTAACTAAAACCATTAAAAAATTCTGAAATAGTTAACTGAAATTAAAAAAATAAACTTATTTGAAGCTTTAGCTTAATCTGATATGGCCTACTAACTAAACAGAAATACAAAGTTATAAAAACTATATAGATGTTTTTAGAAAACAAACAAAAAAGTGAATTGAGCTCTTTCGTGTATTTTTAATGTCAAAAACAAAATGTCAGTTCAAGTGACAGTCGGTTATGTAATTCTTAAATGCTTAATGTATTACAATTTAACTAGACTCATTCCATTTTAGGAGACTAAATACTGTATTTAGTCGACTAAAATCCTATGATATTTATTTAGTCGACTAAAACTAAAAACAATTCAGGTGACTAAAACTAAATGGCATTTTAGTCAAAAGACTATGACTAAAACTAAATCAAAATTTGCTGTCAAAATTAACACTGCCGCCGGCGACTGTGTCATAATAAAAGTCCCGCTTCTCGCGAGGCGTGTGTTGCGTTCATCTCATTAACAATAACTCCAGCGGTTCCTCAGCTCCACAACACTCGCTCCTGCTTCTGCTTAAAACTACAGTAACGTTAATAATCTCATCCATCAACATGATTTCTGCCCGTTTCTTTCCCACCGGCTGTGAGCTGAAGACCACATGTCCCAGGATTCTGCACTCAAACCTGCCGTCATCAAACTACGCCTTTGTTTTGAACAGGCGACCTCTAGCGGACGGAAAAGTTACATAGTGCACCTTTAAGCGATAGATTGAAGACTGAAATCTGTGACTCTGATACCAGCGCCGGATCGCCTCCTATTTAGCAAACGAATGAAATGATGCTCTCAACTGGAGATGTTCTGTTTGCATTGGGTAGGTTCATCCATGCTGCGAGATGTTTCAAAACCTGGTGGGACATGCAAATTACGCCTATGACGTTGACGCCTCCTATGGATTGAGCGGTTTAGTCCACATTTTCGGATCGACTGAAGCGTTCGTTCTCCATCCCTTTAAACAGTTGTTGGCTTTTTGAACCCATTGACATCACAAAGGTGTTTTTCTTTCTCAAGCCGTGCAGTCTTGATTAATGTGGTGCATAATTAATGTGTTGGGGTGCTGGTTTTCCGGCAGCCATGTCTGCGCCTCATTAATAGTCGTTACTGCAAATATCTCGCATGAATTATTGATCAATCGAGGATCGAGGGGTTTGGCCCTGTGACTGTCACGAGTGCTTTACTAATGAGCGGGACAATCACGCGCAAGCGTTTAAGATCCTGCCAGTCTTTCTTTACCCTCCATTCATCCTCACAAAGCGTGCCGTAAACATAACAATGCTATTATTAAACCAACAGAGGTTTAATAAGGTTTAATGCACTGACTACTATGAAGCTTAATTAAAAGGGAAATGTCGTTTTCCTTGAAAAAATGTGTCCACAAATACTCCAAACTGAGCTTATTCATCGGTCTCATTTAATAAACGTGGAGAAATGCGTTTTTTCCATTCCAGCGAGCTGATTTTAGACCAGTTTAAATGGGTGGTTTGTGAGA
Organism: Gobio gobio; assembly: GCF_949357685.1. Lineage (NCBI taxonomy): Eukaryota > Metazoa > Chordata > Actinopteri > Cypriniformes > Gobionidae > Gobio > Gobio gobio. The sequence continues at coordinate 57,748,290 of NC_137099.1, read as the reverse complement.
GCTGAATGCGTGAGGATTGGGTTCTGACTCCCTGGCGTGTGACCTTTCACCCTGCAGGTGCGCGGCGCTCCCGCCATCGCCATCGTGGGGTGCCTGAGCCTGGCGGTGGAGCTGCAGGCGGGCGCTGGGGGAGACGACCTGGTGTCCTTCATCCGGGACTCTCTGTGCCACCTGACGTCCGCACGGCCCACGGCGGTCAACATGGGCCGAGCCGCCCGCGAGCTCATGGAGTTCACGGAGAACGAGAGCATGGAGAAGAACACAAAGCAGCTGAGACAGAGGTGATTTGGGGATATGTGGTGATCTTGTAATGATATTTATTCAGAGACTTGTTGGAGGCACGTTTAATAGCAAGATTTGCAGACTCGGCTTTGTTTTCTCGAGTTATTCCTGTCTTAAAGTTGAATAGAAATTGTGTGAACACACATTTTATGCTATTTCTGCTGTTTTTTGACCAGATTATGTTCAGAAATTGTCTAACGTGGCTATTTGAGACCCGCTTGGTTATGAAGAATTATTTCAGCTTTCAGTTATTTATTTAATATTTTAAGCTTTTACAAATATTTAAAATATTTCATGCACTATCTGGGACTTCAAAAGGGCTCGAGATGACTTAAAAGTATTTAACCCTTTAACTGTCACCCCCCTTTTTTAGAATACACATGAAAATGCACTATCCAAACTTAAAGGGCTGTAATTCAAGAATGCTTTGGAATATAGACCAAAGTTTGGTCTCGTTTTAAAGACGACATTCTGCAGATTATTGCTTAAGTGAAAGCAATTCAAAATATGAAAGTATGAAATAGTTATGGAAGTTTAAATTTACTGTAAATGAAAAATACTGTACTAAATATTTTTTATTTCATATAAAATATATATTTTACAAAAAAGAATTTACTCTAAAATTACTATAAAATCAAAGCCATATGTCTAACCAATTTGTGTTCCAAATTTGAAGTTGATACCACAAAAATTGAAGTCCCCATGAGATGTTGTTTAGGGTGCTGTACCAAAAATAGCCACCGGGTGTCATTCAAATTCCATTTATTGTTGTTTTGATGCATTTTCCTGTAAATTTCTGTCCAAATATTACTTCCATCACATAACAGTCACCAAATATGGACCCTTGAGACTCAGACCTTTCCGACAATATGCGTTTTGTCAAGATTGGAAAAGATTTTGAATATAAAGTAGTTAAAATAATTGTTGTAATATGAAACATGACAGCGCCCACTAGGGGAGGAGCCCACTAGAATAATTTAGAGTAACGTTTCCATGGCAACACAATGTCCGATTTCAAAACGGTTTTCACAGGATGAATTTTGAGTTTGTAAGCTTTCAAATGATACCTAATTTGTGATAATTACTTAAATATATGATATGAAAAAAAGGCGATCAAAAAAAGAGCACCAGATGGCCCACCTGTGGGACGGTGACAGTTAAGGGGTTTAAATTATTATTAATATATTTAAAATAATCAAACTCTAATTTAAATTACAATGCTAAAAAACACATAAAATCTCAATTATTTCTTTAATTTAATTGATTTAAAAACGATTGATTTCATTTATAATATTAAAATGTAATAAAAAATGAACTTTGCCATCACAGGAAAACATTTTACATCAGTTTTTACTCTATTTATAATATAAATAATAAAATTTTAGTTTTCTCTCTTAATAACAGAAGAACATCGTTAATAAAGAGCGGGTACACACGTATATACACCTCAATTAAATAGCCTACATTTTGAAAATAAAACCTATAAACGAGACTCAACATCCATTTAAGCATGCGTGTTTATTTTAGTACTTCCGTCAGTAAAACAGCACACCACAGCCTGTAGAACATTTCAATAAATATCACTAAATAATGGTAATATTAGAAAGTTAAATATTATAGTTTTATATTTCCTCAGTGAGGTGTGTCATAGGCCGCTTTGCGCTGAAAGGGATGCGGGACATGAGCAGGAAAGAGAGCATCGCTTTGCTAATATCTTCATGTTTTCTCAAATTCTCCTAATGTTCCAAAACTAGATTAGAAAGTGTGTTGTAGTAAAAGGTGTGAAGAGCGAAATTCTTCCGCAGGGTCAAGAACGTTAGGCTTTGTTTGATTATGCTACTGCGAGAGAAAGCCAAAGTGTATGAAATGCGATTTAGCCTTCGCACATTAAATCTAATAACAAGCACAAGCTGTGTTAAATAGTTTGAAGTAAAATGTATCTGTCCTACAGCACCGTTTTCTACATTACCACAGTAAATTATGCAAATATACTCCTAGTTAAAAGCAAACAAAAGGAAGAAACGTGTATAATCCCCTGAGAGATGTAAATGAAGATTTGGGAAAAAAAGAGATTTCGTGTTCAGTAGATTTAATAGAGTAAGCCTATTGTTAAATTTGTGGAAAACCAGATCGCAAAACGCAAAGCTTAAATTTGGCTCACCTCACAAAGCCTTCCTCTCTCGTTCGGCATGGATCCGTTTGTTTCCATGGCTGCGATGTAACATTTAATTGTGAACCTATTATTTATTTTGTAAATAAAGCTTTGTGCTTCACTCGTGTCATAATGTTCACGTAAAACAGCTTCACATCAGTGCTGGGCGGTATGATCAAAAATTTATATCACCGTATTTTTCAAAATTATATTGGTTTCACGGTATATGACCGTATGTATATATTTTTTTTCCTATGCATGACTGGGTGTTAACCACATTTTCTACTAATTGAGAGAGGATGCCACGGTAGATTGACCAGAATGCCCTGTTTTACTGTCATGATGAGTGAATACACACTAGAGTTAACCAATAAAACACATGCAACACACTCATTACAGACACATGAATATTATAATATGACCACAGAGAGAGAAAACGAGTTGAGGGCACCTTAAACATTCTACAAATCTAACCCTATATAACAACAAACTGACAAAACGAGGGAGAAACGCGGAAGAACAAGGATATCTTCAGTATTTAAGAGCACTACAGTCTCTGAACAAATGGCACGTCAGTTTAACACCGAGAGAATAAGACAGTTAAATTATTTGAATTGTCAGTCTATTTATTAACTCGCATCGTCTTCTGTGTAGCAGAATAACCCGTCGTGTCATCTCGGTCGTGATCAGACGTACAGTTCGGTGTCCTCTGCATAACGTTACATTTCATTTGAAGAAGATGTGATGAAATATGTGCGCATACACGCTGCTGGTTCATGTTTACAGCACTAGAGTATATAAAATATGGCCATAAAAACTTAAACGCGCTCGCTCCGGTCTATATGTGCTATAATATGATCCGTGTGGAGAATGTTAATCGCAGCGCTCCGTGCAGAAACCGCGCGCGCGCGCGCCGCATGTAGTTTGAATTCTCCACTGTAATCAAGGGCTGAATCCGAAATCGCCCCCTATAACCTCAAATAGGGCATTATTTGAAGGGACAGCCATTTGTAGTGGTGTCCGAAACCAAAGTGGACGTTATTGAGTGCACTTATTCAATCCCACAATGCACCGCAATAACCAGTGTACAGCCGATGCACACACAACTCACTCATTTTCATTCACTCCTTCAAGTGAACAATATAAGTGGATAACGTAGGGAATAGTGAATGAGGCTTTAGGGGGTGATTTGGGATTTACCATAGGCTGTGATGTGATCTCTGTTGTGCGCTCACTACAGTGCAGCAGTGAAACGGGACCCCTCGAACGGTGACGCGCCGCGTTCCGAACGTTGGTAAAGCGACATATACCGGTATTGCGGTATCATCAAAAATCATATCATAACAAAAATAAATACCGGTATTCGGTATGAACCGGTATACCGCCCAGCACTAATTCACATACAAAAAAAGTGTTTTGGCCGACCACCGCCGGTGCTAATCATCCATCGTGGTGTGGTTGTCACGTTTACCGTCACAGCCCTAATGTCCATAATAATTATATAATAATATTGTCCCTGTAATAAGTTGCTTTGGATGAAAGCGCCAAATGCACAAATGTAAATGTCAACCCATTATACTGTTTACACATACGTTTTCTTTCTCAACTGTTTACGTTCACTTAAGACAGAACTGACTGTGTTAGTGTGAGTACTCGACAAGATCCGCATTTTGACATTTATTTTGTGTGTTTTTGACTGTTTAAGCACAATAAGCAGCAAAAAAAGAGCTCAATTTGGTCCTCAGAGGCAGCTTTATATGCACACACTCTTGCTGTGAGCACAAAATCTGTGGGAAATGCGAAATCCAAGCCCTGTAACACCAACAATATTCATCCAGAGCAAATGGAGCGAGTGAGTGAGTGGAGGCGGGGTTGTGTGTCACTCGCTGTCAGAGAGCGAGACACTAGCCGCATTTCCATTATCCTTCAAATTGCGCAAATTGAAATTGCGAATTGAAAATACGCCCAATGGAAACGCGTCAATTTTGCAAAAACTCCCATATATTGCAAAAAAGTTTTTACGCTCGCATGAGGTGGTTTTTCAGGCAATTCGAAAAAGGAAATTTTCGCAAAACTGCAATGGAAACAGTTTTTTCGCATTTACAGGTCACCTGGTACGGTCACGCATTGCCCTCACATAGGGCCTACATATCTTTTTTTTTTTTCCACTCAAGTATGTACGAGATCTTATGTCGTTAAAACGACATATATTTTCTCCTGATAAGGAAAGTGGCGTAACTTTATAATGACGGACCCCGGTGCAACCACAAATATCATAACTATCTATAGGCCTACTGTAATTATGACATATATTCTGGGACATGCGTAGCTTGTAACTTTATAATGACGGACCCCGGTGCAACCACAAATATCATAACTATCTATAGGCCTACTGTAATTATGACATATATTCTGGGACATGCGTAGCTTGTAACTTTATAATGACGGACCCCGGTGCAACCACAAATATCATAACTATCTATAGGCCTACTGTAATTATGACATATATTCAAGAAATGTATTAAAACAGAAAGACACTATAGTTTCAGCCTTGCTCAAAGACTAGGTCAATCCATTCCCGACGATCTTGGTTTGCTTCTTATTTATTAATAAATATAGCCTACCTAAGGTGCTTTCCGTGCCATCAGTGCTATAACACGCACGTCTCTTACCATTAAAAATAATGGCGTGCGGTGGCTGGGATATACATAAACCTAACAACATGCGTAGTGGCGTAACTTTATAATGACGGACCCCGGTGCAACCACAAATATCATAACTATCTATAGGCCTACTGTAATTATGACATATATTCAAGAAATGTATTAAAACAGAAAGAGGCTATAGTTTCAGCCTTGCTCAAAGACTAGGTCAATCCATTCCCGACGATCTTGGTTTGCTTCTTATTTATTAATAAATATAGCCTACCGCCAAATAGTTGATTAAACATTGATCAAAATTAAAATACAATTTATACAAAACGAAATTAATTTTAAAGAAAGACTTTATAGAAAACACAATTCATTTGTGCTCAAAATCCATGTCTCCAGACATATGCGCATCTGATTATGTGCTTTACTCATGCTGCTCACTTTTCATAATCAACATATGAAATTAAAAGATTATAATATTTAAACATAGCCTAACTATATGAAACTAAATAGGCTACGTTTTCTTTAACCCTCTTTCCGACGAAGTCGTTGTCGCCTTTTGATGATTTTTTTCCTTATTCCAGCGGAAACTTAAAATACACTGTCATTTTTAGCCATACAGATAAGTGCAAGACATAATTATAAACTATAAACTGTCTACTTTTATTTGTGTACACTCACGATAACAGCAAAGGCCGTGGACTCAGGGAACAGATTATTTTGCACTCCACTCCAAACGCTGTCTTCATTTCAAAAATATATTTTGTTTATTAAACGCAAAGTTTTTAATTTCAAAAGCATTTCTAAATTCATTTTATACTTCCAAAAAACGAAATTCCGAGCCAAAATAACGAAGTGGTAAAAAAACCTTTGAGTTACCACCATGCAAAATCAAACTTTTCGCTCGTCTCTGTATGTGGCAATGCGTCACAATAACCTGCGTTTGTAAAAGTCGATCATTCTTTACAGATGATGGTATGTTTGGACAGAAGACGAGTTCTTTATTAAACTCATAAAAAAACAATAGAATATAAAATGCCACAATTTATCATAACACCTCATATGTGCCGCTCAAGTGTAAGGTGCTTTCCTTGCCATCAGTGCTATAACACGCACGTCTCTTTCCATTAAAAATAATGGCGTGCGGTGGCTGGGATATACATAAACCTAACAACATGCGTAGCATGATTTTTGGAATGATTTATCACGAGAGGAAAAAAAATGTTTTAGTCGCATAACATCAGTTAATGGAAACGCTGTCATTTCGCAATATTTTTTTGTCGACTTTTAGAAAATATCGCAAAAGTTTTGCGCAAATCTGTAATGGAAACGCGGCTATTGGTATTGTGTGTCTATTCTGTGGGAAATCGGTATTGGAAGCATTTCAGATATTTCCGTGTCGAAAAATCTATATTTTTGACAACACTAAATTGCACTTAGTTTATTATTTCAGATTGCCTTTTTTAAAAGACTACAATTGAAAAATGTATGCATCATATATAAATTTAATTCAACCGCGTTTGCGGGTGTTAATGTCAAGCCTTGTTTGCATGACTTTTAACCTCCAACAAAGGCTTAATACCATAACAGGCTAAATTTGATTTCTCTGCCTATTAATGTGTTTCTCTTTTGGCCACGCCCCTGCTGCAGCGTGATTGGCTGGATTGAGGAGATGCTGGCGCGAGACTTGAACGACAACAAAAAAATCGGCAACTACGGCGCCCAGCACATCCTGTCCGGAGTCCCGCGAGACTCCGTCACCATCCTCACACACTGCAACACCGGCAGCCTCGCCACCGCGGGGTACGGCACAGCTCTCGGTGAGTCTGCGTGCGTGTTGTCCGTGCGCCGGTGTGGACACGGTCAACATTAACCGCTGTAACCCATCCATGCAGGAGTGGTACGGTCGCTGCACGCGCTGGGTCGCTTGAAGCGGTTGTACTGCACAGAGACCAGGCCCTACAACCAGGGCGCCCGGCTGACGGCGTACGAGGCTGTCGCTGAACACTTCCCGGCCACCCTCATCACAGACAGCATGGCGGCGCTCGCCATGAGGGAGAAGGGCATCACAGGTGACACGCGTTCGCTTGAGTTTGGTTTCTGTGTCAGGTCTGTCGGATGCTAACCTTCCTGTGCGCACACAGCTGTCGTCGTCGGAGCGGACCGGGTCGTTGCAAACGGCGACACGGCGAACAAAATAGGCACGTATCAGCTGGCCATCGCTGCCAAACATCACGGCATCCCGTTCTACGTGGCGGCGCCCAGCACGTCCTGCGACCTGAGTCTAAAGAGCGGACGAGACATCGTGATCGAGGAACGTCCACCTGAGGAGCTCACCAGCATCAATGGGGTTCCCGTAGCTGCACCTGGTGAGAAACTCACTTATTACACACAAAACTGGCACACTTTTCAATCCTCAAGTCACCGACATTGTGCAGACTTACTGCAGTAACGCTAACTGTAACCATGGTATTGTGGCAGACATGTTTTCATATCAAATTGTATGATATTCTTAATATAGACATTGATGTATTAAAGGAGTAATGGACTATAATTACAGTATTTGTTAATCAAGCTATCAGTGTTATACTGAATTACACTCTTTTGAACTGTAGTGCATGTGTGGCACATCTTCACCTGCCATTGTGTTTTTGCGCTATGCTAATGGTGATTTGTAAATGTTCAAAGCAGCCGGTTATTTTAGCGAAGAAGGGGTGAGAAAGCCAGAAAAAGATGATTTGTGTGTGTGTGTGTGTGACCGCAGGGCTTAAGTGAGATTTGAAACAGAGCGGAGCTGCTTTTAATTAAAGGGTTGTGATATGAGAGTGAGCGAGGGAGGAATGATCCTACATACGTGTGAAAATAGACGAGGAAGAGAGAGACGAGTCAGAAGCATCAGATTAATTAAAGCTGTGGCGTTTAATAGCTGCCGGCGTCTCTGGAGGAGGGGGGGGGGGGGCAGATTACTGCACCGCTCTCATGAACTCTGCGGGCTGACGCACCGTGGACAAGACCAGGAGTTTGGGATGGAAGAGCTGCCCCCCCCCCCCCCCCCCCCCATTCATCAATGTCTCATATTACGTGGGAAAACCAATGTGAGCTAGATTACTGTCTGTAGAGTGAAGTTGTATAGCGTTACTTTTACAGAACTGTTAGTACTAGACATCTAACAACAGACTAGTCGATTAGTAAGGTCAACTAGCCCCCGTTTTGCTATTTTAAAGGTTGCTCATTTTGTTTGTCTCCTACAATGGGGTTACGTCATGCATCCAAGGTTAAAAACACTTTATTGTACAATATGCATTGCAGAAACGCCTAAAAGAGACTGAAAGCGGTTTGTTCAAAGTGTCGGTCTCTCTTAACCCCTCCTCGACCAATCAGAGCAGAGTAGAACAATCACAACAGACTGGACCATCTGGCCAATCAGAGCAGAGTATGCCTGGGGAAATGAGGGGTTTAGAGAGACCGGATCTTCAATCGAACCAGTTTCAGATTTTCAGAAGTCTCAGTTTTTGTTGACCAGAACAAAATTACAAAAACTTCTATTTTCACTTAAATTTTACTCTTAGTACAGAAAACAGGCTAATTGAGAATGAGCTGTAGCGGTGTGTGTGTGTGTGTGAGGAGCTCATCCTCTGCTTGTGTCTGTGTTTGCAGGGATCGACGTGTGGAACCCGGCGTTCGACGTCACCCCTCACCAGCTGATCACGGGCGGCATCATCACCGAGCTCGGCGTGTTCCTGCCGTCCGAACTGCAGGCCGCTCTGACGGGGAGACTCACTGCTCTGTGAGGCACGGGTGTATCCTGCACCTCACACACACCTCGCCTGCGTCTCTCTCGTCATGTCCTCACCTCACCGTGGTGGAAGCTGCACCTTTAAATACACACACAAGCATCAGCACTGAGGTGTTCACTAGGTACACGCACGCTCCGTTCAACTCAAGTGGAATAACACAACTGTACAACCCAGGGATGCTTGTAAACACACACACACACACACACATGCAAACAGACACACCTTCTCCTTCTCTCTGTGCGTACAGCTCATGTCACGCCATCTCATGTCTTCGTGAAAACCTCATTCATCTTTTCCTTTTCCCACTCGTTTGTTCCCCTCGATCTGGCTCAGCTCCAGTTTATATCAGGAAGTGTTTCACAGAGATGGCAGACAGTGGGCAGGCGTCCAGGACATTCAGACCATTTCAAAATGACAGGCTTAGGTTTATTACGGGTTCAACGGATGTCCTCTAAAGGGTGAATCTCACACAACCTGTGGAGAGCGTGTCTCATATTTCACCCCAAAATTAAAAAAGGAAACACAATCTTTTCTAATGAGAGTCACTAGATTGTAAACAAACTTTAAGTTGGCTTGAAAAAGCCTAGCCAGAAGGTTTGAGGTAGTTTTAAAGCTGTATGTTTTGAAGGATTTCAGTTTTAGTTTGGTAGTTTTAAAAGCCAGATGGTGTTGATATGCGGTCGCCTATTTTAGGACCTTGAAGATTTTGCTTTGTGACTTTATTTTAATGACAATTATGCAGATTTCCCCTCCATATTCTCAATACTATAATACAAAAAAGTTCAAATGTATACTATACATTAGATAAAATACCATATTTATTACTGTAATAGTGTAAAAAAAATCAAAATACAAATCAAATTAATACAAATAATTTAGAAATAACTGTCCAGTAGTTTAATTTACACGACCGTTCAAAAGATTGGGGTCGGTGAGGTTTTTCTGAAAGTCATTTTTCACAATATTACTGTTTTTACTCAGCCAATTCTAGTCAGAGTATGAGTCTGCTCCGCTCCGTTGGGCTCTGATTATGGGGTGTTTCAACCGAACCAGGAAAGCCCTCAATTGGATAGACCTACGACCAATCAGAGCAACGGAGCGACGCATAACTTTAGTTGTCAAATGTCAACAGAAAGTCCTGCGGGCTGTTTTTCAATGTCCGCGGGTTGAACCGACCCCAATTATGTGATATTTACACCCAGGAATGTTAATTTTAGCAGGCAACCCTGCCAAAAAACACATATTTTACCCCCAAAAGTCTTGCTATTAGGCTTGTTTTGGGCTTGTTTTGTGGTAGCAATTGGGCGGCTTGTGGCAACCCTGTCTGCACACACACTGGAAGTAGAAGAAGAAGATGAGTGTAAACGATCTTTGCCGGTGTTGTAAACAAAATTTAAGGATACACGGAGTACTTCCCAACACCATGGTGCAGGGAACAGTTGTTATATCCTCCATGGTGAGCGTGATTTCACCAAGTACATGATTCTGGAACAGCATTCCAGTCAACCAATCAGATTTGAGGGGCACGTGTAGAGTTGGTCACGTTTAGGCTTGCAATCAGGGTTGGGTGCTTCTACATCAGTGTTATTCACCTCTCATTTCTCTCTGGTTTTTGGGATAACTTACGGGTAGGGTTGGATTTGGGGGTAGGGATAGGGTTAGGACTACATTTTCAAACCGGAATGTTGATCCAGGAGCGAGTCCCAATGGTGTTGGTACCAAACTTTAGGCGTTCTTCTGCATTTCGAGGCTCTGTTTTTGAGCATTGCCATAGGAAAGGCCAAGGGAGAGATGGTGATGTCTTCTCCCAACGGTTGCGATGCTGTGGTAAAGTCGGGTGTTGTGAGGCGAGGTAATGTTTTACCAGATTTGTTATTAGCATTGGTACCTGAAATAAATGAAACTCCAGTGTGCAGGAAGGAAGGGAACCGAGGAACAAGACGTGCAGTTCCTTTCCTTCCTTATTAGCCATCTGAATGTGATCCCGTTCAAGGCGTCCCGAGAAGCCTGCTCTTCCAGCCTTTTCTATAGTTGTGTCAGTTAAATGGGTTTATTTCAGGTGCTTAGCGCCAACACCCTGAAGAAAACCTTCAATATTCAGAAGGGTTGTGTGGCGAACGATCCTTCTTTTGGGATCCGCACTCCCCCTGCTCTTCACCAGGCTTTGGGAATCATTTGCTTTTCCCATACCGCCCTCACGTTTCTCCAAAGAAGTTTTCATTTGTAAGGATGCTTTTTCCTCCTTTCTGCGTCGATCTCTTAATGTCTCCGCTTGGTGAGACTTCTTTCAAAAACAAAATCTTAACCGACCTTCTTTTTTTGCATTACAATAATGAGAATTTTGGTGGGAAAATGTATTGAATTGTCATCTTCAGGATCCTAAAGTCTTAGCGACGCTTTATTCTGAATGCCATACCATATGGTTTCCTTTTGAGCTGAAGTTGAGACTTTTGGGTCCGACTGCTTATCAGTTATAATAAGAGATGTAAAATATAAGCCCGGTTTAGATAAGGGCTGTACTTAAATGTACATATGTAGGATTTATCAGCATATAATGCACCGGTCCTTTTACAGGGAGTGCCAATCGAATCAAATGTTACTGAATCAAAATGTTATATTAACATTTAGAAAGATTTGAAACCTGCAGTCGAACAAATCAAATACACACAGAGCCTATGAACATTCGTGCGCAGACGATTTGTAACGTTAAGCAAATACAGTTTGTATTTAATAGAGCATGTATTTAGTTTCGATATACCGTGAACGTACAATTACCAGTCAGTGATCTGAACGTCAATATTTCAGGTTCATCTCGAGCTCGGTGTCTGACATTCCCGCGGCGAATAATGATTTCCACTCACAAGCAACAGCCCGAGTTTAAGTCCGTCATGTGTCTGATCAGGGTGTAGGGAACGGTGCTATGGAGCTAGACGATACCTCAAAAGAGATCCTGAACTCCTCTAGTACTTCCACTTTTTTTGTAGTTCCGTGTCGTAGTTATTCTCACACACACACATAAACACAGGCGAGCGAGGCTGATCTTGGGTCAGAATTGTCGTTTGATTGCAGATCTGATCCGGGATCAGCGGTGCGAGTAGGTCAGTGCTTCTGCTCCGTGTTACCGAATGTAACGAGGCCTGAGATCCTCACTGCCTTACGAGACCAGCAAAAACACCCCGCCCACTGATGTCCGATTGGCTGAATGAGACGGAGCCACGCCCACTTCTCAGAGAGCGCAACCCGCTCGTATAAACGTATGAAAAGAAACCAAATTCATCATCTTCCCCCACGCCATCAGTGTCACATTAATTTAGATAATAACCGGATCACACATGGTAATGAATGCGCATTTAATTTCACAATGTTTAAATCGAAAAAATGTAGCACCCAAACACTTAGAGCAGCTGTAAATGTGTTCATCGACTTTTTTTTCTTCAAATTCTCACATAAATACAGCTCGAAGAAACATGTTTTTTGTTTTTCGTTGATTTTTAAGACCAGAACTATGAGCGGAAAATCTGGAAAGAGTCATAATAAAGACAAATGTAGCATCATCCGTGTGTGGATTTGTGTTGTTCTGGAGGTACACGTTTTATTTTCACATCAAATTGATTTTGATTTTCAGTTGTTTTGGAGGATTGCGCGAGCTGATTATGTTTTTATGTATATCTATACACTGTATATCCATGAATTGTGATTCTTGGTGATGAAACTGTTGTTTAAAAGCTTTCATTGAGAGGTCCTCCATAGAGACGCGACGAGCAAAGAGAAATCTCAATATCTCCGACATGCATGGCCTGGCTCTCGTAGAAACTGTGAATCAAGCAGTTAGTGTATCCGTATATTATTCGGTCATTTATTCTAATACAAAAACATCTTTATCCAAACTCGCACATGAGAGAGAGCCGGTAGATGGGCCAGTCCAAATAGCGGACGGTTGGAGTCAGGACCGCTCCATGTGCTGGCGTTTGGGTGGGACGTCCGTCTGAGAGGACCTCTCCGTGTTTCTGTTTGTTCTCGTTCTTCTAATTGATGATAAACTGCTGGGTTTGATTTGGTATTCTGTGGAAGTAGTTGAAGAAAAAACTATTAGACTGGATGTTTTTTTTATGAATATAATATACAACATGCATAAATAATGAGATGTCTGTTTCACATCAGTACAATAAACAGAGAGAACCACTGTTGTGTGTTTGTGGTCATTATTATTGAGCTGTGAGACAAAAGAGGCCTAATATTAAAGCAGTCACATTAACTTGTCCTGGATCTTTTATCGTTTGATTATACCATGAAAACATCTTTCAGAACTCAAAAGTTCCCCTCAGGTCTAGATGAACATTGCATGAACAAATGACTCATTATAAAAATCATATATATATATATATTACACACTCACCTAAAGGATTATTAGGAACACATACTAATACTGTGTTTGACCCCCTTTCGCCTTCAGAACTGCCTTAATTCTACGTGGCATTGATTCAACAAGGTGCTGAAAGCATTCTTTAGAAATGTTGGCCCATATTGATAGGATAGCATCTTGCAGTTGATGGAGATTTGTGGGATGCACATACAAGGCACGAAGCTCCCGTTACCCCACATCCCAAAGATGCTCTATTGGGTTGAGATCTGGTGACTGTGGGGCCATTTTAGTCCAGTGAACTCATTGCCATGTTCAAGAAACCAATTTGAAATGATTGGAGCTTTGTGACGGTGCATTATCCTGCTGGAAGTAGCCATCAGAGGATGGGGACATGGTGGTCATAAAGGGATGGACATGGTCAGAAACAATGCTCAGGTAGGCCGTGGCATTTAAACCATGCCCAATTGGCACTAAGGGGCCTAAAGTGTGTCAAGATAACATCCCCCACACCATTACACCACCTCCACCAGCCTGCACAGTGGTAACAAGGCATGATGGATCCATGTTCTCATTCTGTTTACGCCGAATTCTGACTCTACCATCTGAATGTCTCAACAGAAATCGAGACTCATCAGACCAGGCAACATTTTTCCAGTCTTCAACTGTCCAATTTTGGTGAGCTCGTGCAAATTGTAGCCTCTTTTTCCTATTTGTAGTGGAGATGAGTGGTACCCGGTGGGGTCTTCTGCTGTTGTAGCCCATCCGCCTCAAGGTTGTGCGTGTTGTGGCTTCACAAATGCTTTGCTGCAGACCTCGGTTGTAACGAGTGGTTATTTCAGTCAAAGTTGCTCTTCTATCAGCTTGAATCAGTCGGCCCATTCTCCCCTGACCTCTAGCATCAACAAGGCATTTTCTCCCACAGGACTGCCGCATACTGGATGATTTTCCCTTTTCACACCATTCTTTGTAAACCCTAGAAATGGTTGTGCGTGAAAATCCCAGTAACTGAGCAGATTGTGAAATACTCAGACCGGCCCGTCTGGCACCAACAACCATGCCACGCTCAAAAGTGCTTAAATCACCTTTCTTTCCCATTCTGACATTCAGTGTGGAGTTCAGGAGATTGTCTTGACCAGGACCACACCCCTAAATGCATTGAAGCAACTGCCATGTGATTGGTTGATTAGATAATTGCATTAATGAGAAATTGAACAGGTGTTGCTAATAATCCTTTAGGTGAGTGAGTGTATATATATATATATATATATATATAAGTTGTGTGTTTGTATATACAGTCTTGCTCAAATGTTTACACACCCGTTTACATCAGTTTACACAGCAATGAGAATACTTTTTGGGCGCTAAAACAGACCAAAATAACGACTTTATTCAACTATTTTGTTCTAGCCTGTGTCAGTCTCCTACGCAAGTTTCCATTGTAAATACAGGTGGTGCTCGCGTAGGAGTCTGACACAGGCTAGAACAAAATTGTTGAATAAAGTCGTTATTTTGTGCCCAAAAAGTATTCTTGTCGCTTCATAACACTAAGGTCAAAAAAATTGACTATTTTAACAATGTCTTCACTGCCTTTCTGGGCCTTGAAAGTGGTCATTAAGTTGCTGTCTATGGAGGGTCAGAGAGCTCTCAAGAGTTCATCAGAAATATCTTCATTTGTGTTCTGAGGATGAATGAAGGTCTTACGGGTTTGGAACGACGTGAGGGTGAGGAATTAATGACAGTTTACATTTTTGTGTGGACTAACCCTTTAACTTCTTGAGCAGTTTGAGCTCCAGTAGCTCGTCTGTTTGATCGGCCTTCGCTCCACACGTGCATCAATGAGCCTCGGCCGCCCATGAGCCTGTGGCCGGTTCTCCACTGTTCCTCCTTGAGCACTTTTGATAGAGACTGACCACTGCAGACCGGGAACATTCAATACAGACTAAATAAGTCTATCAAAACATTTATTTTATGGATTGATTATCAAGAGTGCAGCTCTATCACAGGTGGGGCTCCAAGAGAGTCTAATAATTAGCATACATGGCACACTATATTACAGGTATTCAATTATAGAAAAGTAAAATGTAAAGACAATACATGTAGGATAGATAACACAGAAGAATTTTTTTTTTTTAGAAAAAGCAGGAAAGTTGTAGTTCTTTGTTCATATCCTCAGGGAATAAAGACTCAAGGTTAAAGCTCTATCTCCGCCTCTTCCATGAGGTCAAATCCTCTCGATGCTTCATGTCAGACAAAGAGTGTTAAAGCGGAGATATATCATCCTGCCTGTGAATGGCTCTGTGTGTTTAATGATTCTTGTGTGTAATGCGCGTGTGGTTTTATAACAGAGAACACGGGCAAATGATAGCCTAATGCAAATCATTTGCACTCTTGCAGGTAATCAATCATCTGATCCGGTGTGTTTTTAGTGTGGAAGGATGTGGAAATGATTTACATTTGATGTATTTAGTGCAGGACGTACAGTTAAAGCATGGAAAGCTACCCTGGACATCGACAAGAGGACACTCTAAAAAATGCTGGGTTAAAAACAACCCAAGTTGGGTTGAAAATGGACTAACCCAGCGGTTGGGTTAAATGTTTGCTTAAAACAACCCAATTGCTGGGTTAGTCCATTTTCAACCCAACTTGGGTTGTTTTTAACCCAGCATTTTTTAGAGTGTAGTCGAAGAAGAGATGATGTGTGTGTGTGTCCGTGTGAACAAGCTTATCCCTCAAACTAGAACTCCTGGAAGAAACTGTTTTTCCCAGTTTACAAGACCAGCTAAAGACCTGATGATTGTTTCTATTGTATCCTGATACGGAAAAAAACATGGAATTCAATAGGGTGTCATTTCTTATTACACACGCACACGTGTATATATATATTTAATATTTAAATATATTTAAAAAAATTGTGCGTCTATACACCACTGTTCAAAAGTTTGGGGTCAGTAAGATTTTTAGGGGCGGAAGAAATTAAAGAAATTAATACTTTTATTCAGCAAGGATGCATTAAACCGATCAAAAGTGAAAAGACATTTATAATATAGGCTACAATATATTTGTATTTCAGAAAAATGCTGTTCTTTTGAACTTTCTATTCATCAAAGAATCCTAGAAAATTAATGTACAAAACTGTTTTGAACTTTGATCATAATAATAAATGTTATATCAAATCAGAATGATTTTTCTGAAGGATCATGTGACACTGAAGACTGGAGTAATGATGCTGAAGATTCAGCTTTGAGCACAGGAATACATTACACTTTAACATATTCAAATAGAAAACAATTATTTTACATTGTTATATACATATATATACACACACACTGCCTTTCAAAAGTTTGGGATCGATAAGATATATATATATATCTTATATATATATATATATATATATATATATATAGGCCTAATTTTTAATTAAAAAAAAAAATAATGTTGCTCCGAAGCGGCAACTTCTCTTGAAGCCGATATGGAAGTGCCTTAAACTGCAGTTCATCGACTGGCCGCTAGAGGCAGACTCCAGAAGGAGCAGAATCTCATTGAGCTCGTGTTATAAAGGTTATAAAGCAACTTTACAGCAGATTAAAACATGTTTACAGTCTGGGACAAATTGTGCTTTTGGTCTATACGGCTAATTTTGCCCTTCATGACGACGGGAGGGGGGGAGGGGGGGGGGGGTTATTTTATAACTCATTCGTTTACATTATATAAAGCCTTAAAGTTCTGCATAATTAAGGGCGTGGCCACTTTGAGTGACAGTGACGCCTGACGTCACGGACACTACGTCCATATTTTTTTTTAAACAGGGTTACCGTTTGAATATTGAAAACTTATGTGAATATTGAGGCAATGCCAAATAATCTGTGACTCAAATGTTTTGTTTGGATGTTTCTAATTTTATTTGTAGGCTGTTTGGAACATATACAAATTGATCAGTATTATGTAGTATTTTTTATTTTATTTTATTTACAGGATAATGTTGATTCCAAAAGTACGATGTGCTTCCTTATACAACTTTTTGTTTTACTTGGAAAATATCACATTCATGTGAGAAAAAAAAGTTTAAATGTAAACAATATTAAATATATATACATAATAATATTAAGTAATTAATATTAATAATATTAAGATTAAACAATATGGTACTACAAATTAAGATCAAATTAAGAACAAAAAAAGCACGAATTAAGCTGTTTGTTACTTTAAATTGTTGTAATTTTACTTTTACTGTACATATTGTTTTCTACTTGTTGTACATGTATGTACAAATCTTTGTATATATATTTTTTTGTATTAAAAAAACCCAAACAACTACAGGCTATGGCTGCTCCACATGCTCAAGCCCGTCCGAACTACACTCGCAGAGCAGCGCGACCGTTATGATGTCACCCGCCCGTCAGCCAATCAGCGCGCGAGCTCTGCGGCACTTCCTCGAGGCCGCGTAACCGAGCGGGAGCTGCGCGCGCGCGGGTCGGAAGTCTCATTCCGAGAGGCAAAAAAAGAAATAAAACAATAAAACAACAACAAATAAACACTGTCAAAACTTTGCGAATATGGACCACTACACAAAATATTGATCTGCGGACTGATAAAGCAGCGCTAGGACTGATAAATAAGCGCAGATCAGGCGGATTCAGGGGCGTAGGGGAAGAGTTAGCCGCTTCTGCTAACGCACGAGACAGCCCAGACTCACAGATCCATGACCCGGCAGACTCCAGCGCGAGCTCGGCCATAAACCGCGCAGTCTGACGGACTAAACACGCGAGAGGCCGTGTGTGCTGCGGGCGGAGAGTGTGTTAGCGGAGGAGGCTCGAGCGGTTTCGGCGGCCGGTGGCTTTGCGGCCTGCTGTGTGAGCAGTTGGTGGAGCAGGACAGATAAACAGCACCAGTTGAACCCTGAACGCAGATAACGGCACATCTCACGCGCGTGGAGACCGGGACCGGGGAAGATGTCGGCCCAGGCGCAGATGAGGGCCATGCTGGACCAGCTCATGGGCACCAGCAGAGACGGTCAGTGCTTCTCCCATTCTCACCAAAGCGAAACTAACCCGGGAAGGAGATTCACAACTTTAACTGCTTCTCCTGACAGATCGGGTCAAAACTCGCGATTATTCTGGGTTAAATCATTTGATGGCGTTGAAATCACTGCTTTGATTGACGGGAAGCACCTCAGATTGATTATATGATTAATTATACATGTGTCTGTCATATCCCTCGTGTTATCTGATGAGAATCGTGATTAATTTGCCATGATGAGAATCATAAATTGAGGTAAATCATGATTAAAGTGATATTTCATGTCATAATCTACTTTTTTGGGGGTGTATGATTGGGTCAATTTGATCAACATGATGCATTTTTATTTTCATTAACCCTTGAGTTGTTCAAATTCACCCTTTCGTTATGTTCTGGATGAAAACATCCACTAAATAATCAAACTGCTGTAAAAATGTATCAGATAAACTGCATAAATATATTAGTCTAAAACTACTAAATGTTGTAAAAAATAAAACAGGATTTTTACTCTTTAATTACCAAGTTCATAAATTATGTCACGGATTTGGGGTGAAAAAACACACAATGATTTATTTTCGGTATAAAAAGTGATTGTGGACTGAATATTTTTAACCTTTTATCACAGTCTTGGACATGTAGATTAGTAACATCATTGGCATTGTTAGTTTTTGTGCAGGATCAGATTTCTCGCTCATTTATATGCTGTTATACTCCATATAAAAGCCAAAAACTGGCCGTTTTTTTTTAGCACAGGCCTATCTAAAGGGTTAATGGTGCCACCTGGTGATCACCTGTACAAATTACACATTTTACCTCTTCCCAACAGGGAAAACCACCAACAATCAAAAATGCATGAGTATATGGTGTCATGGCTTTGCAAACAAGAAATGATGTTATAATGGAAGTCAATGGGGCAAAAACAGCCACGAACAGTCAATTAAAATCTGATCCTGCACAAAAACTAACAACGCATCAAAGTCAGTGATGTTACTAATCTTTCACTTGTCCAAGACTGTGATTAAAAGGTTAAAAAAATCCAGTCCACAATCACATTTTATATTGAAAATAAGTCATTTTGTGTGTTTTTCTCCCCAAATCAGTTTTTGAAAATCATTGGCAATTGAAGAGTAAAAATCCTGGATAAAAAAAAAAAAAAAGGATTTAGTAGTTTTGATCAGGACTGAGGTTGATTCATAGATTCATGCAAAAGAAATATTTAAAAAATATTGATCTGATACATTTTTACAGCAGTTTAATTTAGTGGCTGTTTTCATCCCGAATGTAACGAAACACTGTGGGCAATTCCACGAGCCTATCAGTGAGTTTGTGAACATTTTCAAAGCATTTTCCCAAAATATGTGTCAAAATAAGATTTGTCACCAAAAATCATTGCATTTGCTGAAACACAGAGAAAGTTAAGACTCAAATTAAGACACGAAAGCCTCCCCAACAGCACATAAGGGGTCATTTGTTGTCATAACTTTATAATTGGTGATATTCTCTCTTTTTTTTGGATTGATAACCTTTCTCCTTTTTGATTGCCATGATTTGAACACCGCTATTATTAAATATTGGATTAAAAATCATGAATCTTATGATTTGTCTGCAATCCCTCAAATTGTTTGACGAGAATCATGATTGTTATGATTCATTTGCCATGATGAGAATCATAAGTTTAGGCAAATCATGATCCTGGACCACAAAACCAGTCATAAGGGTTCATTTTCTTTTAAAATTGAGATTTGCACATGAATAAATAAGTTTTCCATTGATGTGTGGTTTGTTAGGATAGTGCAAAACATCGAAATATTGATAAAATCTCCTTTAAAGTTGTGCAAATGAAGTCCTTAGCAATGGATATTACTACTAATAATACATCTTTGATACATTTAGGGTAGGACATTTACAGAATATCTTCATGGAACATGATTCTTAATATCCTAATGCTTTTTGGCATAAAATAAAAATGTATAATTTTGGCTATTGCCACAAATATAGCCGAAATAGACTTAGACTTGGTTTTGTTCTCCAGGGTCACACATGACAAGATGTCTAATTTTGAGTTGCATTATTCGACTTTTTTCGGGTCAAAACTGCAATTTGATCAACATGCCATCATTTTACTTTCATAATTTTGTTCTCATGCCTTTATAATTAGTGTTATTCTCTTTTGTTGACTGATAATTATTAAATAACTTGATGTTATTGTGATCATTGGTTTGATTGACGGGAATCACGTCAGATTTATGATTATTGATAGACAACTTTTTGAATGCCATGATTTGGTGAACCCCGCTATTATTTCTCATTATTTAATTTATTTAAAACCATGCATTTTATGATTTTCTCTGGGTTGTTTTCATATCCCTCGAATGATTTGAGAATCATGATTGTTATGATTCATTTGCTGTGATGAGAATCATAAATTGAGGCAAGTGACATAATGTCTCATTTTGAATTGCATGCCGTCATATATTTTTCATGATTTTACGATGAATCATGATTTGAGGCAATTTATGATTAACGTGATTAAATGATGATATTGACCTCGTGATTCTGGGTCATTGAGTTTCATGGTTTTTGTCCTGTGAGAATCAGGATTTGATTGCGATTTGTGGATTTTTGATGCCTATAATTTGTCCGGTCTGGTTTCCCGCAGGCGACACGATGCGGCAGAGGATCAAGTTCACGGATGAGCGTGTGTGTAAGAGTCATCTGCTGGAGTCCTGTCCACACGACATACTGTCTGGAACGGTAAGAGCTCCGGTGGTGATGCCTTCACTCTTCTGAAAGCTGCTTCACCACGGCTGCATCATGACTTCCTGCTTTGTGTTTGTGCAGCGCATGGATCTGGGCGAGTGTGTGAAGATCCACGACCTGGCTCTGAGAGCCGATTATGAGATCGCATCTAAACAGCAGGAGTTTTTCTTTGAGCTGGACGTGAGTATGAAGTGCTCATCTGCTTTAGGCTGTGTGTGTGTGTGTGTGTGTGTGTGTGTGTGTGTGTGTGTGTGTGTGTGTGTGTGTGTGTGTGTGTGTGTGTGTGTGTGTGTGTGTGTGTGTGTGTGTGTGTGTGTGTGTGTGTGTGTGTGTGTGTGTGTGTGTGTGTGTGCACTGCTCATGAATGTCTGATTGTGGTGTGTGTCCTCAGGCCGCAGAGCACCTGCAGTCCTTCATCGCAGACTGTGACCGAAGAACCGAACTGGCCAAGAAGCGGCTGGCCGAAACACAGGAAGAGATCAGCGCTGAGGTGGCTGCCAAGGTAAGCGCTGGGGAATCCCTCAACGCTTCTCGGCAAAGCTGGATCTCACTTTCAGATCGTTCTCATAATGAGCTTTCACACACCTGCTTTTGGCCCACACACCTGCTTTCTGTCCACAGAATACCAAGTAGTGAATCATGGTCCACAGCTCTCATATAAATGGTGTCTTTATAGAAAAACAGAGGAGGAGGCCTTTGAAGTGTCCCGCTCCAACTTCCTGTTTTAATAGGAAATGCATACAAACAGGAAAAACTCAATGTGGGTTTTTTAAAGGAAACATATGTTATGGAAGCTTGATTCCACCACTGAATGATAAAGGTAATTGCTAAAGTCTGAATCACAATTATGGGAACAAAAATCTGAATTGCGAGACGTAAACTTGGAATTCTGGAAAAAAAGTCTGAATTGCGAGACAAACTCAGAATTCTGGGGAAAAAAAGTTTTAATTGCAAGACGTAAACTCCGAATTCTGGAAAAAAGTTTTAATTGCGAGACGGAAACTCCGAATTCTGGAAAAAAGTTTTAATTGCGAGAGATAAACTTGGAATTCTGGAAAAAAAAGTTTTAATTGCGAGACGGAAATTCGGAATTCTGGAAAAAAGTTTTAATTGCGAGAGATAAACTCGGAATTCTGGAAAAAAGTTTGAATTGGGAGACAAACTCGGAATTCTGGGGAAAAAGTTTGAATTGCAAGACATAAACTCGGAATTCTGGGAAAAAAAGTCTGAATTGCAAGACGGAAACTCAGAATTCTGGAAAAAAGTTTAAATTGGGAGACATAAACTCTGAATTCTGGGGGGGGGAAATCTGAATTGCGAGACGGAAACTCTGAATTCTGGGGGGAAAAAAGTGAATTGCGAGACAAACTCGGAATTCTGGGGGAAAAAGTTTTAATTGCGAGACGGAAACTCAGAATTCTGTAAAAAAGTTGAATTGCGAGACGCAAACTCTGATTTCTGGGGAAAAAAGTCTGAATTGCAAGACGCAAACTCTGATTTCTGGGGAAAAAAGTCTGAATTGCAAGACAGAAACTTGGATTTCTGGAAAAAAGTTTGAATTGGGAGACATAAACTTGGAATTCTGGGGGAAAAAAATCTGAATTGCGAGACGGAAACTGAATTCTGGGGGGAAAAAGTGAATTGCAAGACAAACTCGGAATTCTGGGAAAAAAAGTTTGAATTGCGAGACATAAACTCGGAATTCTGGAAAAAAAAGTTTGAATTGCGAGACATAAACTCGGAATTCTGGAAAAAAAAGTTTGGATTGCGAGACGGAAACTCAGAATTCTGGAAAAAAGTTTGAATTGCGAGACATAAACTCGGAATTCTGGAAAAAAAGTTTGATTTGCGAGACGGAAACTCAGAATTCTGGAAAAAAGTTTGAATTGCGAGACGTAAACTCAGAATTCTGGAAAAAAGTTTGAATTTCAAGACGGAAACTTGGAATTCTGGAAAAAAAGTCTGAATTACGAGACGGTAACTCGGATTTCTGGGGGAAAAGTTTTAATTGCGAGACGTAAACTCAGGATTTTGAGAGTTAAAATCTTGTAATTGTGAGAAGAAAGAGTTGCGATGTTTAATTCCGTGGTAGAAACGGACTTCCATAGCTTTTATTGAGCTTGAGATCAGTTTCTAACTCAAGTTTTGGTTTTCATGACCATTGGCCACCGTCCCTGACCCTTAGTATGAAGCTTCCTGTTTTCCCGACTCTCCCTTGGACTCCTTCCCGTCCTCTGATTGTCTCGCGGGTGTGTTGTTGCAGGCGGAGCGTGTGCACGAGCTGAACGAGGAGATCGGGAAGCTCCTGGCGCGTGCGGAGCAGCTGGGCGGCGAGGGGAACGTGGATGAGGCTCAGCAGGTGCTGGAGAAGGTGGAGAAAACGCGCACCCTGAAGAAAGAGGCAGAGGTCAGTGTGGGGTCATGGGGGTCGATGTAGTCCCAGCTCTAGAACTGTTTCAAATCAGAGCGTTTGTAATGCCATTACTGCAGTTGATTGTGTTGATCTAAACCATGTGTTTGTGTGTAGGACATATACCGCAACTCCATGCCCGCCTCCAGCTTCCAGCAGCAGAAACTGCGCGTGTGTGAGGTTTGCTCCGCGTACCTCGGTCTCCACGACAACGACCGCCGGCTCGCCGACCACTTCGGAGGGAAGCTACATCTAGGTTTCATCGAAATCCGTGAGAAACTGGATAAACTGCGGGTAAGAGGGCGGCACGCGGAGCTCAATCAGCCTCTGGTGTCCTTCGGCATCTCATAGATGAACTGCTCTGGTTTCCAGAAAGCCGTGACGGAGAAACAGGAGCGCATGCGCACGAAGAGAAGAGAGGAGCGCGACAAAGAAGAGGAGCGAGCCAGAGAGTGGGAGCTGGAGCGCGAGCGGGAGCGCGAGCAGGAGCGCGAGAAGGAGCGCGAGAGAGAGCGGGAGCGCGTGAGGGACCGGGAGAGGGAACGCAGGAGGTGCTCACAATCAGCCCTGCTCATTTAGTTTAACTGATCAAATCTGTCTGAGATTTTAATCCCAGAAGCTGTGACATATTAATAAGTGTTTAATCCTCTCTCTGGTTGTAGGTCCCGATCCCGGAGTGCGGAGCGATATCGGTGAGGGTCGTCTTGATTCCCCGTCTGTATCCCTGAGGCAAGGCGATCTCCTGTTTATGCGTCTCTCTCTCTCTCTCTCTGGTTTTCAGGGAAGGGGGAAGCTCGTCCTCCCATCGCTCTCGTCGGCACCGTGAGGATGGAGAACGGGAACGAGAGAGGGAGAGGAAACACAGACACAAAGAGCGCCATCGCTCTCGCTCCCACTCGCACAGGAGCAAAAGGAAGAGGTATCAGATTCACCTGACCTGGAGGAAGCTCTTCCTCTAACTCCTACATTTGAGCAATAAGGCATGAGTTGCCGAGCTTGTGCCGCAGTTGTGTGTGTGCTAATGCGGTGTAAAATCAGTGTAAACCACATGACAAGAGAACAATGTTCAATTAAAATAAGCACATGTGGGGTGTTAAATGGTTATGATTTTACGTTTTGGAGCCAGATCAATTCAAAATAAAGTAATTAAATTATATTTATTTTTGGAATTTCAATTATTATATAGATTTTTTTTCATAGTCGAGGGCAGGTAAATTTGGTAAAAATATTGTAACTAACAGCATGATGATTTTACGTTTTAGAGCCAGATAAATTCAAAATAAAGTAATGGAAATTATTTTTTAATTATTAAATCATTTTTATATTTGGAATTTTAATTATTTGAATAGTTTTTTATAGTCGAGGGATGTGTTAGAGGGCATTACGACAAGATCCCAATATGTTAAATAATTATGATTTTAGAGACAGATTATTAAAAAAAAAAATTTTATAAATTATTTTTTTAAAAATTAAATACTTATTAAACATATATGTGGAAGGTGAATTATTTGAAACTTTCAATCATTCTAAATTAATTTTTTTTATTTGGAATTTAAATGTGAAATAATTTCAATGTATTTTTTATCAATTTATATTGGAAACTTAAATTATTTGAAAAATATTTTTTACAAATTATATTTGGGATTTTATTTAATTATTGTTTTATCAAATAAATTACATTCCAAATATATATATTATTTTACTTTATTTTGAAACTGTTTAAAGTTAAGTAATTTTAACTATTTTAATTTGTTTATAATTTATGTTTGGAATTAAAATATGAAATAATTCTGGTTTATTTTTAAATGAAGTGATTTATGTTTGGAATTTAAATGTTAAACTATTTTCAATCATTTTAAATTACTTTGAAAATATTTATTTATTTGGAATTTATATATTAAATTATTTAAAATGTATTTTATATTTATTTTATTTAAATTACAAAATTTAAATTCTAAATACATATGTAAAATGATGTGAAATAATTTGAAATGACTTTTTATTAAATTTATATTTGGATTTTAAATAATACTTGTTTTTTAAATTTAAGTGATTTATATTTGGAATGTAATTTTTTTTAAACTATTTTCATTAAATCGAAATTACTTTTTAATGACTTATATTTGGAATTTAAATTTGAAATAATTAAAATTATTATTTAATGAATTAATTTATATTGGAAACTTAAATTATTTGAAATGTATTAAAACGGTTATATTTGGGATGCATTTAAATTCCAAAAATATATATTATTTTACTTTATTTGAAACTATTTACATTTTAAAGTAAGGTTAATTTTAACTTTTTAAATAATATAAAATAATTCCAGCTTTTTAAAACTATTTAAGTGATTTATGTTTATAATAAAAACTATTTTCAATCATTTAAAATTACTTAATTATTTAAAATGTATTAATTGTATATTTATTTTATTTTTAAATTACTAAATAATTTAAATTCTAAATATATATTTAAAATGATCTGAAACCATGTGAAGTTATTTTTTATTAAATTTATATTTGGAAGAAATAATTTTAAAGGAAGTGAATCGTATGTATTCAAAGTTCCCTCTGTCCCACTCCCTCGAGCGGCCGTTGTGACCCGCTGTGACCCGTTGTGACCCGTTGTGACCCGTTGTGACCCGTTGTGACCCGCTGTGACCCGTTGTGACCCGCTGTGACCCGCTGTGTCCTGATTTCTGCAGGTCTTCACACACCAGAGAGCCGGAACAGCCCGTGTCCCAGGAGAGATGGCGGGAGAACCCGGCGGACGAGAGATGGCGGGACAACGGCCGGAGGGACGTGGAGAGAGAGCGATCCCCCGCCTCCCCAGACATGAGCCAAATGAGGGAGCGGGAGAGATCGGTGTCGCTGGAGCGGGACCAGCGCTCCAGCTCCGAGGAGAGGGAGTCCGGAGAGATCTAGGAGACGGGAATCAGAAACTTTACACGACCCCTGTCGCGTCTCACAGCCGGCAGTCGCCCACACTGATCTGTCAATAACTGAATGGCCGTCTCATCCGGTTACTTATACATCAGTAGAAGCTCAGCGGCTACAGAGAGGAAGCCAGTCGCAGATGTGTGTGTGTGTGTGTGTGTGTGTGTGTGAGAGAGAGAGAAAGAGTGTGTGTGTGAGAGAGACCAGCATCATTATTTGAGATACAAACAACGCCTCAGACAGCAAGAGTTACACACCTTGATCTAGTTGCTCCAAACTAGTCAGCAAACCAAAAGAGCGTGTGACGGAAGTGTTTAGAAGTAGCTTATTTTTTATCTGGGAAGAGGAGGGCAGGTGGATGAAGGAAAGGCCTGCGGGAGTGTAAAACCACCACTGAAGTTTTTTTAAACTCTTTCTTCTTTTTTTTCCCCTTTTTTAAAGAAATTAAAGGTCCCTAAATGACTGAAATGATTTTGATGTGGATGTTTTCTCTTGTTTTTTTTTCCTTCCCTCTGATTTCATTTGTCATGGATATAAACTCGGAGCTGAACTGGGATGTTAAGCTGGTGACTCTTTTATTTTTTGTTTTTCTCTCCCCACATAAACCGAAACCAACCACACATAACCGCACACGTTTATAGCTCGGCTTACATTGTTTCTCACGGTACCAGGATGTTTTCTCTTTTCCCCTTTTTATCACTCTTTGGTTTTGCGGTGTTGAGACGTTGTCTTGAAACTTCATCTTGCCTTGTCATGCTATGAAACAATAAATCTGTTGCTTTCGTTGTTTACATATCTCGGGCTTTTCGTCTTCTTGGAGTTGATTTTCTGCTTCTGTTGAAGTGTCAGCATCAGTGAGTGATTTGCGGTGGAATTAAAGTGTGTACAATGCAACAAAAGTGTTACAAATATCAAAGACGACTACATTTGTTACCCTAAAATGTGTTTACATGTAAATGTCTTTATCTGGGTTGCACCATCCAGACTAAACTTTGATTAAATCAGTCACAGGTCACCATATTTTACAGTATTTGATATCAGAGTAAGCTAGTTTGATATTGGGTATATATATGTACATTTAAAATACTGCTGAACAAACAAGCCCCACCTCGCAATTTACAGGACTGGAAGGATCTGCTGCTAACATCTTGGTGCCAGATACCACAGCACACCTTCAGGGGTCTAGTGGAGTCCGTTCCTCGACGGGTCAGGGCTGTTTTGGCAGCAAAAAGGGGACCAACACAATATTAGGAAGGTGGTCATAATGATATGCCTGAACAGTGTATACACACACACTCACGTGTGTGTTTGTGCATGTGATAGACCCTTGTTTTTAAAAAAACAAAAAGATAAATATTACAAATAAAACACCCCCCCCCCCCCTTTTTTTTAAGTTATAAAGTATTTAAATCACTTTTTAATGGATCTTATTAAATGGATGTGAGCTGGTTCCTGTACGCGCGAGGGCAGCAGCGCGCACGCGCACTGTGGCGGGTCGCGTCTATGTGACGTCAAGCGCGTGAACTTTGAAAATAAGCGCGAGGAGGAAGCGGATCGCGAATCAGGAGGTTTGGCTGTTTCTCCGGTAAACAAACAAACAACTTAACGAGTATTTGATTTACTAAACGCGTGTATCTCATCATGTCGCTCCTGACGCCGTACAGTAAAGTCCCCGAGCTGAACACCGCGACTGTGCTCGTGAGTAGCGCGCGTCACCGATGCGGTTTATCAGTTTATTGCTTATTGTAATATTTATTGTGTGTTTTGATAGTTGGTTGAAAATGAAGAGGAGCTTCAGTCCAAACTAGCCGACGCCATAGTGCAGTATGAGAAAGAGTTCAACGTCAATGTGTGAGTGACAAATATAAACACACACACTTTCAAAACTATTGTTATTAATGTATTATTATCATATATTAATAATTACAGTTGTTAATGATAATAAAAAATCTGCTTAAATGGATGGTATATATAATTCTTAATATATATTATAAATTATTATTGTAAACTGAGTGTTTTTATATATATATAATGTGATAAATGGCTGTTTTTAGCACACATGAGTGAGTGTAAATGTGTGTGATGTCTTCCAGGCGGCTGGCCAGAAAACTCCCTCTGCCCGCGGAGAACAAGAAAACTCGCCCGCGTATTGATTTAATAGTTTTCATAATCAATCTTCTGTCCGAGCGCAGGTACACAGATCTCTCTCTCTCTCTCTCTCTCTCTCTCTCTCTCTCTCTCTCTCTCTCTCTCTCTCTCTCTCTCTCTATCTCTCTCTATCTCTCTCTCTCTCTCTCTCTCTCTCTCTCTCTCTCTCTCTCTCTCTCTCTCTCTCTGATCTGGGGGACTGAGTGGACTCTCATTCTCTCTCTCTCAAGTCAAGTCAAGTCAACTTTATTTATATAGCGCTTTTAACCATGTAGAATGTTTCAAAGCAGCTTTACAGTGTTAAACAGGAAAATAATGCAGCATAATTTTATTCAGCTGAATAGCCATTCTGGAAAAATTTCAAGTATCATACAGTGACAGTGTGGGCTTTAGATCAATAATTCGATCAGTAATTTAGTTAAAATGGTTAATTTAGTTTATTATTTAGATTTATTTCGATGTTTAGTTGAAAAATGTAGTGTCCCCAACTGAGCACGCCAAGCCAGAGGCAACAGTGGCAAGGAAACCAAAACCCCATCAGGTGACCTAATGGAGAAAAATAAACCTTGGGAGAAACCAGGCTCAGTCGGGGTGCCAGTTCTCCTCTGGCCAATTAACAAACAGCGTATTATTATTATTATTCTGGCAGCTTTACAGCTCAGAGGTCATAATAGATCAGAATATTCGAGGGACCGGAGGCAACATGCTGGAGACGGGTTTATTGAGGATGACATATCGATTTAAGTATTATTTAATTGTAATATTCGAACAATCTGAGTCAACACGCCGGAGAAGGGTTTATTGAGACGCCGTGTCGATGAGGCAGTTTCAGGGGGAGTCTAATCACGGTCTCTGCAGACACTTCGGGGTCCTGCGTTGGTCTTCTCTGGGTGCAGGTCCACCATCTGAACTGGATACGGCCCGGATCCGGCTGACTGCAGTAAACCTCGGGATAAAACAGAGAGACTATCATTAGCGTAGATGCCATTCTTCTGATGATGTAACGAGTACATCAGGTGTTATGGGAAGTGTTCCCGGTTCCGGCTGACCAAGTTAATGCAGCCTAACAATCATTTCATTGAAAAAGTGTTTTGTGTGTATGCCACAGTAAAGAGATGTGTTTTTAGTCTAGATTTAAACTGACAGAGTGTGTCTGCTTCCCGAACAATGTTAGGAAGACTGTTCCAGAGTTTCGGAGCTAAATAGGAAAACGATCGACCGCCTGCAGTTGATTTGGATATTCTATGTATTATCAACTGGCCAGAATTTTGAGACCGCAGTAGACGTGATGGAGTATAATATGTTAAAGGGGTGGTAAAACACATTCTTTTGAAGGCTTGACTGTGTTTGTGGGGTGCACTGTAACATGTGTTCATGCTTCGTTTAAAAAAAAATTGCCTTATTTTTCATATATTTGACCTTTATTCTACACTGCTCTGTCCCTCCTTGTAAAACGGTCTGATGCTTTCCGGGTTGTATGAAGCCAGTCCCTCAAAAATACGCAGTGGGCTCTGATTGGTTAGCTGGCCCAGTGTGTTCTGATTCGCTAACCGCAGTGCACGGTTGTCGGAAACGTCACGCCCCTTACCTGGAGGCTGTGCTTTGGTCGGCGTCAATAAAACCATATGAGAACATTTGAGTGAAGATGATCGAGCAGAACCTGTTCAGTCCTCAAGAGTAAAGACTGCGGATCTATAATGATCGCTACTGAATGGCACTTTAACTTTTGTATTTTTAGAACGATTATAGCCAAATATCTGTCGCAAGAACTAACCCAAAACGAACACTAAGCACTGGCTTTAACTAGTAAGTTAGCCAAATCACACACAGAACCATGTTGAGCATGCCTGTAGATAAACAATACATAAAAGCTCTAATCAAAGAATCATTTACACTAATGTCAGGTTCGCTGTTGAGATTTTAACGTTAGTGTTTGTAACGTTAGGTGTTCGTCGGATAACGTTAAGTATGAATGAGCATTTAACAGACTGGTTTGCAGAACAGTGTTGTCATCTGTTTACTTCCTTGCTACAACCTATTACAGGAAAACACATCGATGAAAAATAAATCAGACTTACAGGTTGTGGCCCGTGAACAGCTTCTGTTTGTAAATCCAGCTTTCAGGACAAGCCGTTGTGCATATCCTGTGTTGAACTCGCGAAGTTTGTGGAAGTTTGTGTTGTCCTCCGTGAAATGTGCAGCGCGTCGTGCATCCACGCACCGGCAGTGTTTTTTTCACGCAGCTGACGTTGTGCAAATCTGTCATTGAAATCGCGAAGACGGTGGATGTTTTCCTCTGTTAGATGTGCTGCAGGAGCCCTGCGCGCGCCTGATTCCCCGCTGACTCAAACACACGTGCATATAACATGCTGTGTGTTAAACGCTCTGCAACGCACCCCCGTCCCTATGAAGGCTGAACAGAGCAAGTACCCCAGACCTGCAATCCGGATGAAAATAACAGCGTTTCCTCGGCATCGCGGCAACAATGTCACCAACCCTGGAGGAATGTGTGTAGTCGCCTACTGGCCGTTTGCTGTAGTTAGAAACTGATTTCTTTAAAAGCAAATATCTCTCTTTGCTTTAAACTTTGAACGTTGTAACTTTGCAGATGTTGTTTATGCTCAAGCAGCAACATTACACGCTAGCTAAAGTTAGAATAGTGAAATCGTGGTTTACCACCCCTTTAAGAGCTCGCTCAAGTATTGGGGAGCTAAACCATTTAGTGCTTTGTAAGTAATAAGTAAGATTTTAAAATTTATGCGATGTTTAATAGGCATTATCTCCCTCCCTCTCTCTCTCTCTCTCTGTGTCTCTGTCTCTCTGTCTCTAGTCTCCAGTCAGCCGAGAGCTCTCTCAGTCATCTACACTCAGACTGTTTCCTGGGGAAGGTGTGTTTCCTGGTCACTGATGGTGAGTCTGAGTAACAGCCTAAAGGCTGCAACATACTCCGCAAGAACAGAGAAAAAAGTTCTCTCTCCCAGGGCTGCGATAACAAAATGACGTAATTTTGTTCTCTGAGCCCCGGTTTGGGAGTTCTCGCAGCTCGTTCTCGACACATCGTCTGAGCAGAACTTTTTTCTTGTGGGTGTCCAAGAACTATTGTGCGATTGGTCAGAATTTTAAAGTGGGTGGGGTTAATGCGGAGAAACGGAGATGTTCGGCACCTGCTTTTCTCGTGAAGTATGGACTTTGTTCTTGTTCCTGCCACCTCGAGAAAACGAACAAATTTCTTTGTTCTTGCAGAGTATGTTCCAAGCTTTAAAGAAACACGCCACTTTTTATGACAATAGGCTCATTTTCCGTCTCCCCTAGAGTTAAACAGTTGAGTTTTACCGTTTAACTCACTTTTAGCATAGCTTTGCATAGTTCATTGATTCTGATTAGACCGTTAGCATCTCGCTCAAAACATGACCAGAGTTTCGATATTTTTCCTATTTAAAACTTGACTCTTCTGAATAGTCCCCAGCGCTCTCTGTGCAAGCAGGTTGTCACGTTGGTTATGTTGACGGAAGTTAGTCTATTTTCAGGCGCTGTGTAATATCATTGCGCCGCTGCACTCATGGGACGGCTCACAGCTCTTGATTATTACGCAGGAATGAGAGAATAGTTCCTCGCCATATCAGGCTAAAAAATCACAACTTTTCATTTTCCGACGGTCTTAGTACACGATGTAATGACAGAAGAGTCAAGTTTTAAAATAGTTTTAAATAGGAAAAATATCGAAAGTCTTTGGTCATTTTTGAGCGAGATGCTAACGGTCTAATCCGATTCAATGATCTATGCTAAGCTATGCTAAAAGTGCTACCGCCAGACCTGGAGATCGGCTGAATGGAGTCAATTCAAGTCATTCAACTGTGCTCTTAGAGTTAGTTATATGTATAAAGAGTCTTTGAGTCACAGGTGTAATCCACGTTTTGAGAGTTGGTTCACTCTCCCACTCATTACTGTAGATAACTTACGGTATATTTATGCCACTTTGGCATAGCGATAATTTGATATCCAGCTACAATTTCGCGCTAAAAAAAACCTGTCATGAATGAGCGCGAGTCGCGACTCCCTGCTGATCACTGATTGGCTGAAAGTGCGTGCTACGCTGAATGCTGGGCCAGTGTGTGTCATGATGCACACTTGAGTTTGTTATTTAAGAGCACCTATCATGGAATTTTGAAATGTACCTCTCATGTAGTGTGTAACATAGATCTAAGTGAACAAAAACATCCTGTATAGCTTGAAATATGACAGTGCACCGTATATATAGTTATTTTCTTTCAAAAGTAAGAGTCGACTCTGAGTCATTTTTAAGAATCGTTAGAAGACCGAAGCTTTTTCTCTGACTAGATGACGTCAACTTGTCAAGTTATTTGAATAGAATACGCCCACTTATTGCGCTCCAAGACGCCAGTGAAAACTAGAAAACATCATGGCCACGAGACGCCAGTGAAAACTAGAAAACATCATGGCCACGAGACGCTGTGTTCTGAAGTGCGACTCAAAAGCAAACTTTTCTCATCTGCCCAAGGATGAGCATTTGAAGACTAAGTGGCTTGAAGACAAACCATACATCGTCGCGATTGTGTGTTTATTAGTCTTCAAATGTCTCAATTTGCATGTTTGGCGATCTCAGGAAGCTTTTATTATGGACTTCTATTATGGCACATGGTTCTTCTTCGTCTGTCTGTACATGGACTACATGTGCACAGAGCGCCCTCCGGCTGCCAGGATGAATTGAAAACAACACATAAGAGACTCAATCGCTCATGATTAGGCTATATCTGCACATTTTGAGGAAGTTTTGAATAAAAAATACTCATCATCTGCACACTTTTGAACTAAAAGCCCTGAGGGATGTTGATTTGATAGAGAGTTTTTTTATGAATGAGATCAGCTGAGGCTCATATTACAATCAAACGGTTCCGACGCGGTTTTCATATTCATAACTCCTGACACATATTAACAAATTACTGTCACTATAAGACTTTGATGGGCGATCCGTTTCCGAAAATATCTGCACAGACTATACCAATCACAACTGACTGGGTCATCGGACCAATCACCGCAGATTAGCGTCGCGTAAAGGCGGGGTTTTGAAAAGTGAATCACTAAAGGAATCATTTGAGAATCGCTGTCAAAACAGGTAAAAATAAATGCATATTATAAGAAAACTAAAGTATTTTTTGTCATTGCATGCATGCAAAACTGTTGTTGGGGACTTCTAAAACAATATTTGGAACATTTTAAATGCCATGATAGGTGCTCTTTAACAAAACTAGACTATAAAATGTAGATGTTTGAAAACCACCAAACTGACCCCAAACCAGCTCACATTTTGTCCACCCGCCCAAACCTGTTTTTAACCGCACAATCAAATTCAAAACCGCCCAATCTGGCAACACTGATTTCAGAGCGTCAAGTCACGTGATTCGACCTGACAGCTCGCCCTCGCTCGCTGGAAGCTACAGACACTGTTTTTGACGTGATATAACATAAAATTTTGATCGAACGGGTTGCAAAAATCTGCATATAATTAGGAAAGTGAGGATTGCGTTTAAAACATGATCTAACATAATATTTGACAGTGCCCCGGGCCCCTTAGATGTCCTGTGCCCCTGGGCAAGTGACCAGTTGGCCTAATGGTTAATCCGGCCCTGGCCAGACCCGGAGATCGGCTGAATGGAGTCGCAAACGGTGAAACTCTACTGTTTAACTCTAGGGGAGACGGAAAATGAGCCTATTGTCAACAAAAGTGGCGTGTTCCTTTAATAACAGAAGTTTCATTTTTGGGTGCTTTAAATGCTCAAGCTCGTTACAGCAGGATGGATTCTGATTGGCCTGCAATGTTTTTACCGTTCATCAGCTGGAAAAAATATACCGAGAGTAATTTCTTCTGTGCCACTATCGCTATCGTCATCAACCTTAGGTGTGAATACGATAAATGAACAATATTTTCAATGTTGAAAACAGTTGTGCTGCTTCATATTTGTGTGATACAATGTACTGCACCGCTGCTGAATGAGAGCGTTAACTGCCTCTAATGATGCTCGGTGTGTTTTGTGTGTGTGTGTGTGTGTGTGTGTGTGTTTGCAGCTCGCTGTGGCTCTCACACTCAGGAGCGTTTGGTCAGCGTGAGGAAACTGGCTGCTTCACATCAGTGTCCCGTCCTCTGCGCTGAGCACAGGGTAAACACACACTAACATTCACTCACACACATATATACACACACACACTTATTCACTCTCTCACACACACACACACACACACTCACATGTTTGTTTTTGTGAAATGTGAGGACATTCCATAGGCGTAATGGTTTTTATACCGTACAAACCGTATTTTCTATCCCCTTACACTGCCCCTGCCCCTAAACCTAACCCATCACACACACACACACACACACACACACTGCCCCTAAACCTACCCATCACACACACACACACACACACACACACACACACACACTGCCCCTGCCCCTAAACCTACCCATCACACACACACACACACACACACACTGCCCCTGCCCCTAAACCTACCCATCACACACACACACACACACACACACACACACACACACTGCCCCTGCCCCTAAACCTACCCCTCACACACACACACACACTGCCCCTGCCCCTAAACCTACCCATCACACACACACACACACACACACTGCCCCTGCCCCTAAACCTACCCCTCACACACACACACACACTGCCCCTGCCCCTAAACCTACCCCTCACACACACACTGCCCCTGCCCCTAAACCTACCCCTCACACACACACACACACTGCCCCTGCCCCTAAACCTACCCCTCACACACACACACACACTGCCCCTGCCCCTAAACCTACCCCTCACACACACACACACACTGCCCCTGCCCCTAAACCTACCCCTCACACACACACACACACTGCCCCTGCCCCTAAACCTACCCCTCACACACACACACACACACACTGCCCCTGCCCCTAAACCTACCCCTCACACACACACACACACTGACCCTGCCCCTAAACCTACCCCTCACACACACACACACACACTGCCCCTGCCCCTAAACCTACCCCTCACACACACACACACACTGCCCCTGCCCCTAAACCTACCCCTCACACACACACACACACACACTGCCCCTGCCCCTAAACCTACCCATCACACACACACACACACACACTGCCCCTGCCCCTAAACCTACCCCTCACACACACACACACACTGCCCCTGCCCCTAAACCTACCCCTCACACACACACACACACACACACACTGCCCCTAAACCTACCCCTCACACACACACACTGCCCCTAAACCTACCCCTCACACACACACACACACACTGCCCCTAAACCTACCCCTCACACACACACTGCCCCTAAACCTACCCCTCACACACACACTGCCCCTAAACCTACCCCTCACACACACACACTGCCCCTAAACCTACCCCTCACACACACACTGCCCCTAAACCTACCCCTCACACACACACACTGCCCCTAAACATACCCCTCACACACACACTGCCCCTAAACATACCCCTCACACACACACACACACACACACTGCCCCTAAACCTACCGACTGTGCAGTTCACTTTCTGTGAAAAAAACCTTGTTCTGTGTGATTTATAAGCATTTTGAAAAGTGAGGACATGGGGAACGTCCTCATATTTCACCCTCTTTTTGTAATACCTGTGTCATACCCATGTCATTATACACATATTTGTGTCCTGATATTTCACAAAAACACACACACACTCATTCCCTCACTCACACACATACAAACACTCACTCATTCACTCACTCACACGCATATACACACACTCATTC
>NC_137099.1:57684451-57706951 GCF_949357685.1 Gobio gobio | reverse complement strand
TCCTTTAAAACGTCTATCGTAACACAGCTGTTTAGTTGAGCTACACATCTCCTCTTGCACTGGATGACCGTTAACTGAAGCCCACACTGCAATTCGCGCTCAGCAGCGTCTGTGAACATAAAGCCCGCCGAACCTTGTCTATGTTTGGTTGACTGTATTTTTTGTCGTCAAATTGGCAGTGCTGGAACTGACAAATAATGTACATGTGCGAGAAAATGAACCTAAACACTGCGAATACTGGACACAGACTGACATGAGAAATATATCTATCAATAGAAATCTTTAAGCGGTTACTTCTTTTCTGTTTTGATTATTTGATGTTAAATGCATTATATAAGTCACATTTACAAAAGCTAAAATTACGTTCTATATATTTTCAGTAATTTTGCCAGAAATGGAGAAATAAGACATAATTTGTTACTCTGGTAGATTATACATTTATAATTTCTATTACATTGACATACTGTGCCTGCTGGGTAGTAATGTGACATCAGTCAGACGTCATATTTTGGTTGAAAATGAATATTGGTTTGACGTCTAAATCAAACGTTTGTATCACGTCAAGCTCCAACGTTGGGCAGATGTCGAAATTTGGTCGGAATAAACATGTTTTGTTGACAATTGACGGTGTTTGCTTTAGTTGGGCAGTTTGACTCTTGGCCTTTTAACATTAGTTTTTCTCTGGCTGCTGTAACTGTGTTTGTTATGGCAAGGAACACAAGAGAAAATGTGTTCAGATGTCAGCTATTTGATGATGATAAAGATATGATCGTAATGTAGTGTTTGATTCTCTGATCATATTCAGAGTCTAATATTTGTTTAGATATCATGTTATTAAGTTCTCATTATTGATTATTAATAGTCCTGTGATTGTTCTAATCTGAGGGATTGGGCACCGAAAAGTTTTAAAGATGCACACTGACATTAAAGAATCAGCGTATGAATCTCAATAGCAGTGACATGCCGCAATGCATTCTGGTTGCTTCATACAAAACTAGTCTATGGCTCCCAGAATGCATTGTGGCATTAAACACGTCATTATTGTTGAGATTCATATGCAGATGATTGATGTCTGAGTGAGTCTAATAGATGCTGGAGATCAAAATGTTTAGTGGACAATGTAGAATTACAGACTTGCTATAATTAATAATATAAAATGATCATGTATCAAAAGATTGGATTCTGGATGACGTCAGTGAAATAGACCACTATATGATGATCATATCTATATCATCAAGTAAAACAACAACATCTAATCATATTTTCTCTTGCTTTTCTTGCCATAACAAACACAGTTACAGCAGCCAGAGAAAAACTCATGTTAAAAAGCCAAGTCAAACTACCCAACTAAAGCAAACATTGATCACCATAATGGTGACTAAACTATTATTTTCTATAAAACATCATCATCTTAACTTCTGTTAATTCTCGATAAGAGCTTCTGTAGTCGTCTGACAGAAATAAAGTCAGTCTGGTTAATAATGTGTGAAGCTGGTAATGCTGTTTGTGGAGTTGTTTAATCCTCCTCTGCTGAGATCTTCAGAGATTTAATGTGCTGCCACACATTTTACCCTTTTTTTTTTTTCTTTTTTTTTACTGTGTGGTGCTTATTCCAACCAAAAGTAAACGTCTGTCTGACGTTGGAGCTTGACGTCAAACCAACGTTTGGTTTAGACGTCAAGCCGATTTTCATTTTCAACCAAAATATGACATCTGATTGATGTTGGATTAGTTGGAGTCCAACGTCTTCCTGAAGTCACATTGACATACTGTGCATGCTGGGTACTAGTACGGTTACTACTAATAAAAAACAATCCCTGGGGGCCCCAAAAGTGCGTGGGCCCTTAGAATCGTCCTAACGTTCTCCTCCTTAGCGGCGCCCCTGGAGATGATGTAGATTTGTATTATTAGTTTGAAACTTATTTGATACATTTCATATAATTTTTTCCATATAATTGTAATTTTACTTGGTTTAAGTAATTGTTGTTGTTGTTTTTTGTCATTTGTATTAGATTATTATATTTTTAATGTCTTTTTTTTTTCTTTAAATGAATTTCAGATAACATTAGGGTTAGTCCAACTTTATTATCCCCAAGGGGCAATTTGTTTCACAGCCAGCAATAATCCTTACACACAACACACAAACACAACACACAAGAGCAAATAATTAAAATAACTAAAATAATTTTAAAAAACTAATGGCAGCTGGAACAAAGGAATGTTTAAATGTATTAGTCCTACACAGTGGTAAATAATGTCTGCGAGTAGAAGGTAACAACTGAAAAACATTCTGCAAGGTATGGCTGGTATCTCTCATCATTAACTCCTGGCTTTATAACTATTCAAATCATTCAGACGAGTGCCAACAATCTTACCACACACTTTAACAATGCCCTGTAATCTATTTCGGTTTTTGAGATTAAGTGACCCATACCAACACACAAATGAAAATAAAGAAATAAACATTTTCATAAAAGTACTGTCCACACATTAAAACCACAAAGCTTCCGTGAAAAACACATACGCTGGTGGGCTTTGTTGTGCACAGCATCCGCATGAGCCTCAAAGGTCAGCGTCTCCTCTATTACAGTACCACGGTGTCATGTACAATCTCAACTATGGAATTCCAGAGCTGCCAAAATTAAACAATAAATAAATAAATATACAAAGAAATGTAAAAAAGCAAAAATAAGTCAATAAAGTTGCATAGAAAATAAATATATTTCTACATTTATTTATTTCTACATTTCTTTGGCTGTAGGGTAATGAGGAGGGCGTGGTTTACCTCAGACATAGCAAATTGAGCTCAGAGTAGGCGGGGCGAAGACTTGAGGCCACAGAGGCCCTGTCCCGAACGGCACCCTAACCCCTCACGTCTTCCTCTGAGTCCGCACTTTCACCACGTAACGCCGCTTTGACTGCGGGGAGAAGTCTTCTGTGTAACCCACACCAGAGCGGGCTCGGCTGAAGTGCACATCGAGGGCACATATTGACCTCAAAGGGGACGCCCGCGAGCACCTTCTGAGACCTAAAGTGACAATGGGACACCCTGCGGTCTCCTGGACTTAACTGACACGCGACACACAGCCATTGTAAGTCCACAAGACCGAAAGTGCACATGAAGTGTGCCATTTGGGACAGGGCCAGTGACACCTTGTGGTGTGGCTGAAATACAATAAGTATAAATTTATCACCATAATTGTCAACAATTTTCCTTAAAAACATTTACTTTAACTTGCAACTTTGAAATTCAGTAGTGTACTATTAAAAAAAGTATAAATGTAAACAAGCCCTTTGAAAAAAATTTAAACTAAACATGTAAAAAGGTACAAATTTGTAAACCAACATAACAAAAAAAGAGAATATCAGCAAATCATTTT
This sequence comes from Gobio gobio, assembly GCF_949357685.1. NCBI lineage: Eukaryota > Metazoa > Chordata > Actinopteri > Cypriniformes > Gobionidae > Gobio > Gobio gobio. Next base: position 57,703,571 of record NC_137099.1, on the reverse strand, counting down.
TATATAGAATAGTGTTGTCACGATACCTAAATGATGACTTCGATACGATACCAGACTAAAATACCTCGATACGATACTGAATCCATACCACGGCAAAAAACAGTAATTGAATAATAGGACAGTACTTACTATTCATTGTTTTATCCAAAAAAAAATGTTTTACAACCCTAAAAACTCACTTGGCCAGCATGTTCCTTCCCTGCTTTTTGACCATTCCCCCCACTTTATTTAAAAATAATAATAATAACTACACATGCCAGTGTGAACATCCTTGCAGAGATCACATTATTATCAATCATGTTAACGCTAACCACTATTCTGAACAGGTTGGGATGACCAAAATCTTATTTCATGATAGAAATAGTGATATTGGCCCTCATTTATCAAAAGCCCTCATTTACCATATTTCCAGCGTACACCCAAAACCACGATCACTTTGAGATTTATCAATATGGACGTTGGCGTACGGCACGCTCAAATCCTACGCCAGCTCAGGAGGGGGTGTACGCACGTTTTGAGTTAGTGCGAAAATGAGCAGAAAAACAATTCCTAGCACCACAAAACGCACTGACAAAGATATGATATATTATGACCCACTGTAAAAAAAACAACAACAACAACATAGTAATTATAAACTTCAATGTTTATTTTTGTGCAACATGGACTTCAGTGTTTAATTTGTGTGACTTTACCAAAGCATTTGATTTGCAGGCACATGTAACGGCATTCTTCTTCTAAATAACAATAAGCGCCATTAATAATAAAAATCATTGTGCGTGTCACCCGGTGGCTGTTTTTGATATTACGCCTAGACAAAATCTCATGGGAACTTTCATCTTTGTGATATCAACTTTATCAAATTTGAAACACAACTTGGTTGGACATGTTATAGCAATTTTAGAGTACAACATGTTTGTAAAAAATAAAATAAAATAAAAGTTTACTACAGTACATTTGTTTTACAGTAAACTTCTATAACTCTTTTACACTTTCAGTTTATTTGAAGTGCTTCAGCAATAATCTGCCGAGTGTCTTCTTTAAAAAGAGACCCGCCTTATGTCTGTATCCCAGAGCATTCATGAAAGTTGGGATAGTGCATTTTCACGTCTATGCTCAAAAAGGGGACGTGACGGTAACAAAAATGTATTTTTGAGGTTTTGGTTACCTATAATAACCCTGGTTTACTCTGAATAAGGGCCGTTTGCTGCACTATAGTAACCTCATCCCAAATGCTCCAGTGTTTCCCCTAACTCTTTTCCTCTTTTGCGTTTCCATGACAACCTCACCTGTTGCAAACCAATCCTATCAGTAACCCGAGTCCTGAATAGTGGACGCTCTTTGCGAAGAAATGACAAAAAGGCTTTCTGGCATCTTACCTGTGCCACCGTCTCTCTCTCAACCTTTCCGTTCGCTCCCTCGTGACTGACCTCATTTGATAATCTCCTCACTGACCACTTCATGCCCTGGGTCACGGTCCAGATATCGCCTTACCACACAAACACACCAGAGGAGGATCTCACGCGCATTTAATTGTTGTTTTAACAAGCACAACTGTGGCTTGAATCTACAGTCAAGTTATGGTTTTCTTTCCAGAAAGACTCATTCTATCTTTGAATATAAAAGGCATTATTAGTCAAGCATTGTCCCGAATAATTGGTCTGCTTTAGCTACTTCTGAGGTCACACACACACACACAATGCATTGTAATGGTGCTTTAGTTCAGTCTCAGTGGGTTTGTGTGATATTGTCCCATGATCTGCGCTGTTGGGGCCCATTGGAGTCCTTCACAAACACATCTACAGTGCAGCTGTCTCTCCCAGGACCTGCCTTTGTCCCACTCAACATTCTGTTACTGAATAATGCAGATTGCGTGTGTGTGTGTGTGTTGTGTTCACATGCTGAGAGACTGGCAGAGCGAGACTGGCAGTAGATGCGTTTCTGCCCGCACGTACCACCTTCACACACATTGCCTTTATTTATGGCCAGGTAAAGTGCGTGTTTGCTAAATCAATCATCCCTATTGGCATTGCTCATAGTTAGATCCAAACAAACCCCTGATGCTGAGAGTTAAACTTCAGACATGAGTGATGGCTTATATTATGTGTCTCGGGGAGGAAAGTTGTTATTTTGGTTAAAGCTGCTTTGGAATTTTATCAGGGCTCGACATTAAGCCTTTCCATGTGCTTGTCCTTCGGACAAATAAATCAGTCATTCACTTGTCCAAGTAAAAAATTAGCTTGCCCAGAAAAAAAATAGGATTTGTTTTGTTTGTTTTCTTATTAGTGTTCAGTCAGCTTTGACCTAGTTAAATCTGCATATTTAGGATATATTAACCTTTATAAAGGGCATTTTCCCTAATCATTTTAAATACATGCTTCATCTTTCATTTTAAATTCTTAAAGGGTTAGTTCACCCAAAAATTAAAATAATGTAATTTATTCCTCACCCTTATGCCGTTCCACACCCATAAGACGTCCGTTCATCTTCGGAAAACACATATTAAGATATTTGTGTTGAAATCCGAAGGCTCAGTGAGGCCTGCATAGCCAGCAATGACATTTCCTCTCTCAAGATGTACTAAAAACATATTTAAATCAGTCCATGTGAGTTCAGTATTAATATTATAAAGCGACAAGAATATTTTTGTGTGCGCCAAAAAAACCGAATAATGACTTATATAGTGATAAACGATTTAAAAACTGTGCTTCATGAAGCTTCGGAGCGTATCGAATCAGTGAATCAGCGGTTCAGAGAGCGCCTATGAATCAGTGTGTTGAATCATGATTCGGATCGCGTGTCAAACCGTCAAACTGCTGAAATCATGTGACTTTGGCGCTCTCTGAACCGCTGATTCACTGATTCATAATGCTCCGAAGCTTCATGATTCAACACACTGATTCATAACACTCCGAATCACAATTCAACACACTGATTCATAACGCTCCAAATCACGATTCAACACACTGATTCATAACGCTCCAAATCACGATTCAACACACTGATTCATAACGCTCCGAATCACGATTCAACACACTGATTCATAACACTCTGATTCACGATTCAACACACTGATTCATAACGCTCCAAATCACAATTCAACACACTGATTCAAAACGCTCCGAATCACGATTCAACACACTGATTCATAACGCTCCGAATCACGATTCAATACACTGATTCATAACGCTCCGAATCACGATTCAACACACTGATTCATAACGCTCCGAATCACGATTCAACACACTGATTCATAATGCTCCGATTCAACTCACTGATTCATAACGCTCCAAATCACGATTCAACACACTGATTCATAACGCTCCGAATCACGATTCAACACACTGATTCATAACGCTCCGAATCACGATTCAACACACTGATTCATAACACTCCGAATCATGATTCAACACACTGATTCATAACGCTCTGAATCATGATTCAACACACTGATTCATAACGCTCCGAATCACGATTCAACACACTGATTCATAATGCTCCGAATCACGATTCAACACACTGATTCATAACGCTCCGAATCACGATTCAACACACTGATTTATAACGCTCCGATTCAACTCACTGATTCATAACGCTCCAAATCACGATTCAACACACTGATTCATAACGCTCCGAATCATGATTCAACACACTGATTCATTACGCTCCGAATCACGATTCAACACACTGATTCATAACGCTCCGAATCACGATTCAACACACTGATTCATAACGCTCTGATTCAACACACTGATTCATAACGCTCAATTTGATAATACAATTTTAACCGCAGTTGGCACAAAGTAATTTTTGTAACGATTTGACTTGCACATCAAAACCTAAATCATCTCCCTGATGGTAATAAATAAAAATTCACATGTAAAATGTGTGTATCATCAGCAACAATTTTTTTTAGCTTGCTTAAAAATAGACACCTTGTACATCTCTTGTATGGTTTGTTTTTCCTCCAATCCTCTCATTTTTTTGAGCAGTGTGTACCTACTCGTGCTAGTTTTGATTGAACAGTACCATGCAGTGATACCATATCTTATCAAACTCTCAAATACAGACTGATAAAACAAAAACAAGATCTTCTGGTTCACCCCGAACACTTTTAACCTTTGCAGGAAATATAACCTCTGCTGTTATCTAGAGCACAAACTGTTGATGTGAGAAGACCAGCATAATAAACTGTCCACATAAACACCCAAGTGCTTAAATGAAGAAACCTGTTCAATAATATTAACATCAGAAACGTGCTGCAAAGGTTTTGTTTTCCTATTCAACAAACTCAATATTGCAGTGTCATCAGAAAATTTGATGAAGAATGTATTCTCCTGACTAGCAAACACACTCATTAGTGTATAGTGTCAATAAAATGGCTGAGCTGACACAACCTTTAATAGTTTTCACCTCAGAGTATAGGAGTTATTAACTCTGACCTGATGTGTACGATTAGTTAAAAAAGAATTAATGCAGAATGGATTTACCTTTAACTCTATCAACTTCTTTATCAGGATCTTGGGTTGAAGTGTGTTAAACGCTGAACTAAAATCTATAAAAGTAAACGAGCACATGCTTGGGGATCTTCTGAATGGCTATTCACCAAATTGAGTGATACAATTAATAGCATCCTCAGTGCCCCGTCCAACCTCCAAGCCATTCCCTCTGTTCGCTGATTGGCCCGGTTCAAATTTGACCAGAGAAAACCAGAGAATATACCGCGATCCCAGACGGAGTACTGAAGGAAAATTAAAATTGAGCGGAATTACGTAGGAGGGCGGAGCCAGGCTAGAGTCATAGAAGTCCTATGAATAAAATTAAAATGGGTTTGTCGGTGGTCCGGACTCATAGAAGCATGCATGACCATAAACCAGACACTGTCCCAATCAAAACTGGGGGGAAGGTCCAAAAGGTCTATTGTCACAGGAGGAAAAAAACGTATAATTTAGAAAAACCGACCCTCTTGTTCCCTGGGTCTCACATTATACTTTCAGTAAAGGCTGGACTTTAAGAGGAGCCATCCAAGGCATCTGCAGATTGAATTGAATAGAAAGTTCTTCAAAGGTGTAAAGGCCCTTGTCACCCATTATATCACCCAAAGAGTGAATCCCTTTGTCTTAACACTGTCGACACGGGCCAAACTTAATATAGGGTGCTTACCAATGAGCAAACCATAATTATTGAAGATAGGAGAGTAGGGAGTCCAATTAAAGCAGATATCACAAACTTTAGCATGTGACTAAAGGACAAAAACAATGTTTACACTTATTTATAGGGATATTAGCAAATAAAACTTCAGAGGAAAAAACTAATTTTCCTCCAAGGAACGCCAAAAAACATCAATTTTATCATCATACCAGCTAAACAGGGGACGAAGTGTAAAAGCCCAGTGATGCAACTTAAAATTGGGAAGTGAAAGTCCACACGCAAATCTCTCACACAGCAAAAACTCCAGTGTTAAATTAACTCTCCTGGGAGTACATGTGAGACCACACTCAAGAGTGTTAAAATAAGAGTGTTAAAGTAACACTGAAACAGTGTTCGAGTTAATGAGATAATTAAGTGATTAATTGAGTGATGATTGGTGATTAGTGACTAACACCTGATGATAACAAGCAGAATCGGCAAAGGAGAACACCACAACGATTAAGTCACCATTATGGTGATCAGTGTTTGATTTAGTTTGGATCTTGACCCTTGACATATAACACATTAGATTTTGTTTTGGTTGCTTTAACAGCCAGACAAACAAAGAGTAAAAGTTGATCAGGTGATGTTGGTTATGTTTTGACATATTCATCAATTGAGCTGAATCATTGATTCTAGCCTTATATCCGAGTTACATTTACACCAGCCTTACGATTCCAAGTGATAAAATCAAGCATTTTCAACTTAATCCAAAGGATGTCTTAAAAGTTGTTCTGATCAAAAAGAAAAAAAAAAACATTTTCATAGACATCAAGAATCAGCCTGAGAATCTCAACAGTGGTGACCATCAAAAAGCATGTTGCAGTGCATTCTGGGAGCCATCAATCAAAATTCCTCCATGGCTCCCAACAATCATTGCTGCATGAATATATTATGAGCTTTACGAACTGTTTGTCATCATTGTTGAGATTCCTACACTGATTCTTGATTTGCGTGTGCTTTTTATTTTTATCAGAACAACTTTTAAGAAATGAAATGCTGGATTTTATGTTGTAATCAACAAGATAAACCCAACTCAGAGACTAGGCTCTAAATGAGGTTAGTGAATCAGGTCAAGTAATGACGATGTCAAAACATAACCAACACCAAGCAATCAGCTTTTGTCATTGCTTGTCTGGCTGTTACAACTCAGTTACAGCACCAAACAAAATATAATATTAAAAAGTCAAGGTTCAAGATTAAAGCAAAAGTAAATCAAACACTGTTCACCATAATGGTGACTTTTTAGATTTTTCTCATTTGGTGATTCTGCTTGTTAACATCAGGTTTCTTCAATAATGGCCAATCATCACTCAATTAATCACTTAATTATCTCATTAACTTTAACACTGCTTCAGTGTTACTTTAACACTCTTATTTTAACACTTTAACACTCTTGAGTGTGGTCTCACATATACTCCCAGGAGAGTTAATTTAACTCTGGAGTTTTTGCTGTGTGGTCCTCCATATATTAAGACCAGTTTCATTACAATAGGCAAAACGAATCAAAAGCTATTAACATTTATTTGAAATGTAATAATTTTTGACTACAAGGTGGTGCTGGCACACAATGTTGTGTGTACCTTCAGGGCATGGTGTTGAAGACACATGCCAAGTTTCGTAATGATACTTCAATGCGTTCGTAAAATATAGCATTTTACGACAAAATTCACAAGGCCTCACTCGGCCTGCTGCACCAAATCTAAAGAGATCAGTTTTGTGATTTTTGGTCAAACCATTCAAAAGTTACAAAAATGTCAATTTTTTCATATCTCCTGACCACTAGGTGGCACTGCACCGAAACTGAGCCCTCATGTGATGGTTGTCATAACAGTAGGTTTTCCGATAAGAATCGAATTGATTAAAATCATTCAATAAATACATAAAATAGAATTAACACATCATTTAGATTTTTTAAATACTATTGATTAAAATAAATAAAACCAAAAAATAAACATTTTGTAGCTCTATTATTGACTAATCTGTGTTTATTTCTCAATAGAAATTAAAACACAAACTGAGATTAAGTTGATACTTGAGTGAATAAAAGAGCATGAAGAGTTTGAGCCTGTGATCGCTCCTCAATACCAGCATTGTTCCGGAGCTCTGCTGAAAGGGAGCATCTGGTTTCCAGGAGTGTGTGTGTGTGTGTGTGTGTGTGTGTGTGTGTGTGTGTGTGTGTGTGTGTGTGTGTGTGTGTGTGTGTGTGTGTGTGTGTGTGTGTGTGTGTGTGTGTGTGTGTGTGTGTGTGTGTGTGTGTGTGTGTGTGTGTGTGTGTGTGTGTGTGTGTGTGTGTGTGTGTGTGTGTGTGTGTGTGTGTGTGTGTGTGTGTGTGTGTGTGTGTGTGTGTGATTTGTAAGGAAGCTCAGTGTCATCCTGTATTATCTGCTGTGAGAGGAAGAGGCAGGGCAGGAAAGCCCAGGGATCTTGAGCTCTCCTGAGACCTGTATACACGCACACTATTGACATCAAATTCAAGCTCACAAAGATCAAATCCACTGCCACAATGCTAGAGTGGTTGTGTGAGTTTTTAAGATGTTCTGATTGTTTTTTAGCAGTTGTGTGAGGTGTTGAGTGGTTTAACTTTTAAAGGGTTAGTTCACCCAAAAATGAAAATTCTGTCATTAATGACTGACCCTCATGTCGTTGGACACCCGTAAGACCTCCGTTCATCTTCAGAACACAAATTAAGATATTTTAGTTGAAATCTGATGGCTCTGAAAGGCCTCTATTGGCACAATTTACTTTACACTCTCAAGACTCATAAAAGGTACTAAAGACGTCGTTACAAAGTCCATCTCACTACAGTGAGTTCTACAATAACTTTATGAAGCGACGAGAATGGTTGCTAGGGCGTTGCTATGCCTTTTCATAGTGTTTTAACATGCTCCTATGTCATTGCTAGAGTTTTCTGGGTGGTTGCCAGGTGTGTTGAGTGGTTGCTAGGGCGTTGCTATGCGGTTGCTAAAGTGTTCTAGGTGGTTGCAAGGACAGTGCAATGCAGTTGCTAGTGTCAAGTTTTTGTATAGAGTATTTTACAATAGATCACAAATGTAACCTATTGTTATGCTGTTGCTATATGGTTGCTAGGGCGTTGCTATGCAGTTTCTAGGTGTTCTAAGTGTAACATGCTCCTATATCATTGTTAGAGTTTTCTGAGTGCTTGCCAGGTGTTGTTGAGTGGTTTAACTTTTAACATGTTGCTAGTGTCAAGTTTTTGTATAGAGTATTTTACAATAGATCACAAATTTAACCTATTGTTATGGTGTTGCTATTTGGTTGCTAGGGCGTTGCTATGCCTTTTCTACCGGTTTATATCATTGAGTTTTCTGGGTGGTTGCCAGGTGTGTTAAGTGGTTTAACTTTTAACATGTTGCTTGCATGAAGGCTTCAGCCGGTCATGACTAAACTTGTCAACTGTGACCAGACAGGTTTCATTAGAACTAGGTTAGCTTCTGATAATGTAAGAAGATTACTCCATAATACATTGCACTTCTTCATTGACTCTTCCTGCAGCTGTCCTTTCCCTTGATGAAAGCCTTTGATCGTCTGGAATGGCCATGTCTGTGGTCAGTGCTGAAGGTCATGGCTCTGGGGATCCTCTTACATTCGTATGATCAAGGTGTTGTATGCAAACCCCACAGCCATGGTGCTGACAGGTAGAACTTGTTCCTCATTGTTTGACATAGCCAGAGGTCCTTTTCTTTTTGCACTTTTGCTTGAGCCACTGGCACAGACAATACGCATAGATAAAGGCATCACCCCAATCACAATATGGAACCAGTCATCGTATTTCGTGGTATGCAGATGATGTCCTTCTTTATTTAGGTAATCCGTTGCAGTCCAACATCTTAACTATCTTTGGCTGCTTTGGTGAGATTTCCGGATATAAAATAAACTGGACAAAGTCAGGACTTTTTCCACTGAATGACGCAATGAGAAACACAGCACTACCGTCAGGTATACCAGTGGTTCAACAATTAAATATTTGGGTATTATGGTTGGTGCTTCATTGCAGTATATACAGTCCTCTTACTGAGGGAAGGAGGTTGTTGGCCAAGACCCCATCCATACGGTGCAGTCGTCATGTCCCCTTTGCAGAAAAGCATCCCCAAAGAACGATGTTTCCACCTCCATGCTTCACGGTTGGGATGGTGTTCTTGGGGTTGTACTTGTCCTTCTTCTTCCTCCAAAAGCGACGAGTGGAGTTTAGACCAAAAAGCTCTATTTTGTTCTCATCAGATCACATGACCTTCTCCCATTCCTCCTCTGGATCATCCAGATGGTCACTGGCAAACTTCAGACGGGCCTGGACATGCGCTGGCTTGAACAGGGGGACCTTGCGTGCGCTGCAGGATTTTAAACCATGACGGTGTAGTGTGTTACTAATGGTTTTCTTTGAGACTGTGGTCCCAGCTCTCTTTAGGTCTTTGACCAGCTCCTCCCGTGTAGTTCTGGGCTGATCCCTCACCTTCCTCATGATCGTTGATGCCCCACGAGGTGAGATCTTGCATGGTGCCCCAGACCAAGGGATATTGACCGTCATCTTGAACTTTTTCCATTTTCTAATAATTGCGCCAACAGTTGTTGCCTTCTCACCAAGCTGCTTGCCTAGTTTAGCTGATTTTCCTCTTGATTATCATTTTATATATAGAAGAGTTTTACAGTTGAGGGAAGACGTTGCAAACACAGCGGATAATTGTGGTTGTAGAATAAATGGAAGGATTTGGATTAAGTTTGAGGCACAGAGCGCCATTTAACGACTCCCTCGGAATGCAGCAGCCATCACGCTATGATTGGACAGACTTTAAACAATGGCCATTTCTCAATATGCGTTCTTTTCTGTACTCGTGTTCTTGTGGACTTGTGAAACATCCATGGGAAACGGGCTCATGAAGCTTCGAAGCGTTATGAATCAGTGAGTCGAATGAGCAGTTTGGATCGCCAAATTTCAGCAGTTTGACACGCGATCCGAATCATGAATCGACTCACTGATTCATAACGCTTCGAAGCTTCATGAGGCCGTGTTTTGAAATCGTCATCACTATATAAGTCGTTATTTAGGGTTTTTTTGCGCACAAAAACTATTTTCGCCAATTCATAAAGTTATTTTAGAACCACTGTAGTGAGATGGACTTTGTAAAGACGTCTTTAGTACCTTTTAAGGGTCTTGAGAGTGTAAAGTGCCATTGAGCCAATGGAGGCCTTTCAGAGCCATCAGATTTACACTAAAATATCTTCATTTGTGTTCCGAAGATGAACGGAGGTCTGACGGGTGTCCAACGACATGAGGGTAAGTAATTAATGACAGAATTTTCATTTTTGGGTGAACTAACGCTTTAATAACATTTTTTACATTTCACATAACATTCTGGGAATTGTTTTCATCCATATGAGACAAAAATACATTTTCTGTCTTTTCTCAGTCTAGAAGGCACCAAATTCAAAAATAATTTCACATTTCTATTACATAAATGACACAGTTTAAATACACATTCATCTTCCCAGCGCTGAAGTGCCCCTTTAATAACACTGTTAATGTGTCATAAAATGTAGTTTTAAGACTTTTCAGGCGAGAATGATGTTGTATAAAGCTCAAATCTGAGGTTTATTTAAAAATAAAGACCAGCTCAGCGCTCATTAACTCCTGACGTCTGCCGCTAGCTCTGATGTCTCTGTAGTGGTTAAACACGAGATAGAATTAATCTTGCGTGTATATATAACGGCCGATCTTTCTTTGGTCTCATGAATCTATCATTTGTTCCCTGCCAAATCGTTTTGACTGAAGGCAAAGTGAAGTTTCATAACGTTATATTTTTAGGCTATTTATCTTTACTGTTGTAGCCGACTAGCGCTGACTTTGTATGTTTGACTGAATTGTTTGCTTTATTTAATGTATAGCTTCTTATACCTTTTATGTATACTTTAAAAATGGCTATTATTGAACACACATAAACTGACATTTAACAAAAAGAGACTGGGTTGTGTTATATGTCATATTTAGTTTTATTGGGTGTTTTATGGTAGCCTATAATATGCATAGTGAGAGCTATCAAGAACGCTGCTGTTCCATTAGTAGAATCACTGGACTTGTGTCCTCCCGTCCTCGGGAGTTCGTTCTCCTGAGTCGAACTTGGCAAGTCTGAACTACCAAGGGTGCAGGTCAGAAGTTTGCGTACTTGTTATTGAGAAACGGCCAATATAAATAGTGACTAAACATGACCTATTTACCAGCAGTCACTTTCACTGACCTGACCTGCTAAAATCCTGATTTATAACTGCGACATGATCTGACAAAAATCACCATACACTACATTAAATAGTGGCTAAGAACCACTATCCACTTCATTGGCAAGTTTTCTTAAAATATTAGCAATGTCAGGCATGGTACTTGCCTAATGTTTTATTCACAATAACAATTCTCACATGCAAGACATTAAAATGGCGGCATGATTTGATCTTTCACTGTCCAATGACAGTGCGTGTTACTTTTACAAGTGAGAGAGGGTTTGGCTTTTCAAACTGAGGCGAAAGTTGATTGGTTGCTCCCAGGTGTGTACTGTCCAATGGCATTTTTTAACTCGATTGACGAATGGATAAAGAAAAGCATTTGGCAAAACGACAAAGAAAAGCAATTGGCAAATGCTTTTCTAAAAAGCGATTTAAAATGTGCATTTAAAATGATTTATAAATGTACTTTTTATAGTTTTTTTATTTATTTACGTTTTAAAATATTAATTAAATAACAGTTTTAAATGTGTCTATTTATTGATCCATTAAAAAAAAAATTATTGTTTTATCTAACTACATTTAAAAACACAAATTAAATAAACAACTTTAAATATGTCCATTTTAAAGTGATTTATTTATATAGATTTTTATGTTTAAATTATTCAATTGATAAATTGATTCTTCATTTTATTTATAAGTGTTACTCCTGGTCCTCCATATTAATAGATTCCTTGCAGAGATAACCGATACCAATTTTGCCATAGTCTCAATAACTTCCTGTCCGCCATTTTGATTTTCTTTGAAAAGCTATTTTTTCAAGTTCCTCCTAGACCGTTTGTCCGATTTTCACCAAATTTGAGTCAGATCATCTTCCGACCATTCCAGCTTAAAGTTATGGATTTCATGTCGCTAGATTAAACCGTTTTCGTATATCGTATCAACAAATTTGATCCGAAAACACCTGAGGTTGTATCTCTGCAATGTTTTGACAGATCAAATTGACATTTGCATGTCATTGTCACCTACTCTGACCACACCACATCAGTTTCTTAAGAGCGCCACCTATTGGTCGAAAGTGATAAGCCATTAAATCATATTACTAGTGACTGAATTTATGATTTATGCATGTATGATTGCTCCCAGCCCTGCTTATATGACTTATTGTGCCTTCTTTGTGCTTGGCCCCTTAATTTCTGTTAATTTCAGCTATATTTATTATTATTATTATTATTATTATTATTATTATTATTATTATTATAGTAGTTTGTTTTATTTATGGGTGCCTTTCAAGACACTCAAGGACACCTTACAAATACATTTAAATTATAAACTTGATTATAAACTTTGAAAACCCCTGCTTAAAATATTAACTGAAATATTAGAGCTTAAACTGATGCACTTTATATGTCCGTCATATCGTGTGTGTGTGTGTGTGTGTGTGTGTGTGTGTGTGTGTGTGTGTGTGTGTGTGTGTGTGTGTGTGTGTGTGTGTGTGTGTGTGTGTGTGTGTGTGTGTGTGTGTGTGTGTGTGTGTGTGTGTGTGTGTGTGTGTGTGTGTGTGTGTGTGTGTGTGTGTGTGTGTGCGTGTGTGCGTGTGTGCGTGTGTGCGTGTGTGTGTGTGTGTGTGTGATTTTACATGAATCTCTTGGCCATGAGGTCAGCTCTCTGAATGCTCCGTCCTCGGCTACGTGTCGCCAGAAACATTTAAAGAAAGGCAGAGAGAGCGAGAGACTGGAGAGATTGTGAGAGTGACTGTTGTCACGTCTGGTGTGACAACGAGACGAACCCGCAGGGAGAACTTCACACATGCTCATTACACATCCCTTGGCTTCACAGTAAAAGCAAACGGCAATCGCTGCACAGGAAACCTCTGTGGGTTCAGTCACGTCCACAAACGTCCTGAAATCAGATTTGGGAGGAATGGAAAACTGTGAGTGACCATGAGCATGTGAGTTTGAGCACGGCTGCAGATTGACCCGCAGTTTTCTGGGGATAAAGATTACTTAGACTGCAAAACAAAAGGCTGAGATTTAGCAAATGTAGGTGGTAAACAATGTCATAAAGAAATCGCTTTCCAGACTCCGATCAGGCCAAATTACTTGTTGATGGCGCAACATCCATTCTCATCCTTCTTGAGCCGCATTTGATACTGTTGATCACAGTCTATTACTCACACGTCTTGGATGAGTGTCTGGTGTGACGGGGACAGTTGTGAAGTGGTTTAGATCCTATCTTACTGACCGTTGCCAGTTCACTTCTATGGGGGTGACTATAGGTCTGAGGTTAGCTCTGTGCTCACTGGTGTTCCTCAGGGCTCAGTTCTGGGCCCTTTACTTTTTAACATTTATCTATCACCACTTGGCCATCTCCTGAGATCGCTTGGCCTCCATTATCATTTGTATGCTGACGATACAATATGAAAAAAGTCATATTTTTAAAAATACATATAATTTTGAACAAATTCCTCTTTCTTTGACAAGCTAACAATAAAACCACCTTAACATTTTTTTCTATTATGATTTTTTCATACTTTTCAACCGTATAGGTGTCAAAATCACAGTTTTCTCCTCGTCGCACACCCAGACTTTTTAACTCTAGTAAAATAATTAAGATACATTATAATAATTAATGTGAGACCCATATCAATATGACTTTTTATGCAAAATCTAGCTGCGGCACAGTATTGGTGTCATTTCCACCACACCACAGTAATGTCCCTTTAAATAGTTTGTGTGAAAGATTGTTTAGGTGGTTTCTATGGAAATATTCAGTGACATCAGAGCACATATTGGACATGGAGGGAATGTAAATTTTCATCAACAACAAATGAAGAAAAATCAAGGTAAATATTGCTTGAACAGTTCATATATTTATTCTACGTCATTTCCAAACATGCTGTACCTTCAAGGGTGTTTTTAAAAAGCTAAACATTTTAAGTTAAATAAGAGTATTTTGCATACATGAAATGCTAAGTATTACATCAAAGCTAATCAGTGAAGCTATCTTCCATTCTTTCACAAAAAAACGACAAATGTCATTTCCACCACAGTCATTAGTCATTTAGGACTGCAAAGTACAATTGATATGGATAGCCAGAGTAGATTTGTGTAATCATTTTTATGGTATAATATATTTTATATTTATCTACTGTTTCTCCACATTCACATTCATTAATTGTCATTTCCATCACCACACATTTTTTTAAAAATACTTAAAAAGTTCTCATCACACATTAAAAATGTATCCACAATTTATGCGATCATGCTCTACTTATAAAAAGTCAAGTTATTTATTTTCTAATAAGCTCTTACCTAAACATTACATTTTAAAGTGTGACCGGTGTACAGTTCAGCAGTTGATCTCATTGACAAATGTATAATTATTGTACATTGTGTACAAACTGGTAAAACTAGTTACAAAAATGATCTTAGACAATTATTGAGCGGCATAAGTTATTCTATTTTTAAATAACAGCTGTATATTGAGATGTGGTGGAAATGACATTTGATCATTGCTGGTTGGAAAAATGTAAAATAATAACAATTTCTCTTGTAATCTAAGTTTGTCCTCTTACAGACCTTAAAACTAGACAAATTATTTAAACTTCACATGGCTAAAAGTGCCCCTATAGTTTAAGACACGCCCATACATTCAAAACCATTTTCTTTCTGGCTGTATTACCAAAATCATTATCGTCATCAAATTTCCAAAGCTGGTTCTCTGTCTTTGACTTTTGATGGCTCTGTTTTAGAAACCCAAAGTAAAGTGAGGAACCTTGGCGATATTTTCACTTGACTCTTTCGTTCAGGGTACTGTGAAAGCATGGGCGTCAGAAGCAAAACAATGTGGTGGGTCCTCTCTTTTTACTGGAGTAGATGCCATTTACATCAAGTACAAATATACCGCCTTGTTTGCTAAACGTCTGCTTGGGCAAGACAAAATTACAGAAATCACTGTATCATTGAGAGCAGCAATAGTGTAGGGGTAAGACGCATGGCATCACATTTTGATGCAAAACGACCCAAGGTTAGAATCCGCCTTTTGCCGAACTCACTCTACTCTCTTTTTCCATCACATATCAGATCAGAAAGGCATTTATTTTCAATAAAAAAGAAGAAAATATTAGAAGAGTGGAAATAAAGCGTCTAACATGTTTAATAATGTGTTTATCGGTTAGAGGTAGGTAAACAGACGTGCTGTATTAGAGACGATAAAAGTGAGTGGGGCCAATATCATTGATCGTAAAAAGTGGGTGGGTCTTGTCCCACCCACATACAATGGCTCCGACGCCCATGTGTGAAAGCATATATTTTCCATCTCGGAAACATCGCTTGATTGCGTCCTATGTTCATTTTCCCTGTAGCATAAATGCTGATAAATTCCTTCGTCTCTCGGATAGACTATTGTAATGCCCTTTTAGCTGGAGCTACAATAAACAAGCTTCAATATGTACAAAATTCAGGTCTTAACTTGGTCCAGGATATGCAATCATGTTACTCCGGTTTTGGAATCCCTGCATTGGCTCCCAGTCAGGTTCCGAGTAGATGTCAAGATTACGATGATCACATTCAAATCATTTCACGGCCTGGCACCACACTATTTAACACAACGGTTATGTCCTCACACTCCCATTCCCAGTTTACACTCTTCACAATCGAACTTGCTGGTTGTCCCTCCAACACGTTTAACGTGGAATTCTCTGCCTCTTGAACTTGGGGAAACTCAGACCTATGCCATATTTGTTTTAGACTAGCATTTGCTTGTTGATGTTTGGTGTGTGTGTGTGTGTGTGTGTGTGTGTGTGTGTGTGTGTGTGTGTGTTTGTACATAGTTTATTTTGTGTACAGCGCTTCGAGAAGCTGGTTTCAAAGGCGCTTTATAAAATAAAGTTTATAATTATCATCATTACCATATGATTTACACACCAGATTCTAATAAAGCACCGGTCAACACACCATAAAAACATAATCCTTGTGATGCTTACCATAAATCAGCCCAACCTCAATCATATGGCAGCTATAATATTTCAAAAATAGTGTTTTTAATGCATGAATGACAAAGACAAACACATTTTCAGCGGATAATGTTTATTGATAAGTGTTGCCTTACAAAAGCGAAGTCTTGAATATGATTTATAATGCAGGTTAATAGTTAAGACAAAGCAAGTGCAGAGAAACTAAATTGTTGCATGTTTATGACCTTTCAAAACAAGAGAAGCATCATTGGAATAAAAATTATTATCATTTCCCCCCCAAATTAAATACATATTTTTTTAAAGCGCAATCACTTACAATTTAGACGTAATCTGAGCCTCCTCCTGAGACCCTAACACACCTAAAATCACTGTTATGATCATCAGATGATTTATCTGCTCATTCCAAAGCACCTTTACATACAATACATACACCTTATTCACACCAGCGCCATCTTTGATTCTGTCATGGCGCTGCTCTGAATAAGGTCTATAACAAACACAGTTGTATTTGCGTTTTAAACATGATTTGTTCTCTGTGGATAGTTTTTTAAATCTGATTATCTGCATAGCATCACACTAATGGCAATAACAAGTCAAGCGCTTTCTTGGGATCCCGCCCCGCGTGTCGTTTAACCGGCGAATCCGATCTCCTTGTAGTATCCGTCGATGTCGCCGATGACGACGTCCATGACTTTCCTCAGCGCGCTCTGGCCCGCGTCGTCGAGCCCGGCCTTCTCCTTCATCACCTTCACCAGCACCTCCGTGATCAGCTGTTGACAGGGACACAAAGAGCACGGTTGGCGTTTCGTCTCACGAGAAACTATTAACAAGGGAAGGCAGGGTCTGTGTGCTTCTATACAGCGGACAAAACCACCGTTTTAAAGGGAAAGTTCACCCAAAAATACAAACTACCCCATTATTTACTCACCCTCAAGCCATCCTAGGTGTATATGACATTCTTGTTTGAGACACATTATCAGAGTTATATTAAAAAATATCTTCTAAAGGCCTACTGTAGTGAAGCTGTGCGTTTTTGTCAGAAAAATATACATTTTTCAATCTTTATCTAAAATAACTAGCTTCCGACAGACGATCATACGCACGTCGACTTGTGCCAAAAGCGTGACCCCTGATGCGATGCAGGAGTATCGTAAGCTTTGACGTCTCTCGCGGTTCAGACAAATAGTGCTGGGCAACAATCTCCTCTTCTCTTATATCGAAATCTTCCCACATTTCTCTTTACAAATCCTCGTTTTAGTCGTCTAATTCATGACCGGTGTTTTGTTTTGCTCTATCCTCTGCGCTTCTGTGTTCGTCAATACGCCATGCGTCAGGTCAGAGGTCACTATTTCGCCGTAAATCGATAGTTATTTTAGTTTATAACGTTTTAAATATGGATATTTTTCTTACACAAACGCAAAGCTTCACTTCAGATTCTGAAGGCCTTTACCCCCATAGCCGTGTGGAGCAGTTATATGATGGATTGATGCACTTTTTTGGGCTTCAAAATCCCCCCTCCTCCCCCATTCATTGCCATAATAAAGCTTGGAAGAATCAGGATAGTATTTAATATAACTCTGATTGTGTTCGTCTGAAAGAAGAAAGTCATATTTTTTGGCTGAACTATCCCTTTAAGGCATCATGGACCGTCTCCAAAACTGATGTGTGCTGTTTTTAGTTTCACGCTAGCTTGGTAACATGCTAATGTCAATGACAAAATCTGATATTTAAATTTACTATTAAAAGTACTATTATTTTTATAGATTTAATGAACAGCATTCAAGGTCAGTCACTTATGAGGTTATAGCTCAGTTTTAATATTTTCCCTTTCTGAAAAAAACATTTTCCTCCAAAATGTAATTAAGAAATTATTGTATTTGTTACAATGAAATATAGCTTTTTTTATACTTTTAAGTTACATTTTCATTTGTTTTCTACTTACCATATATATATATAAAGTTCAGTTAGTTTTGTTAGTTTTCCCTTTCTAAAAAACATTCTGCTCCAAAATGTAAATTAATACATAATTTTGTGTTTTATTTTATTTTCCACAGTTTAATACTGTAACTTTTGATGTAACTTTTAGGTTAAATGTTAATTTTTTACTATACCATATATATATATATATATATATACATATATATTGATCATATATAATTATATATTTAATGTACAGCATTCTAAACCAGCCACTTATGAGGTCTAATTTTACCTAGCTTTATATTTATAACATTGATATAAAATGTTATTTTAATGTTTTATTTTATGTTATTTTAAGTCTTTTTTCTTTCTACTTCATTTAATTTGAACAAATATAAAAAAATGTATTATGTTGATTAATTATACATTTTTACTAAATATAATTTATTATCCATATAATATGAATTATCTCATTATAAATAATAAATATGAATATTATATATATTAATATAGTAGCAAAAGTCCATCAAATACTCCTTACATATTTTAATTGAACAATCCTTAATCAGTTATTCAATTAAATGATGTAAGTTAAATGTGATGTAATTGTGCTGTGAACTGAAATGCGTGAATGTTTATATGAAGAGCGTCAGTGCAGGCGTCCCGTCACCCTGAAGTTGTTGAGGGCGATCTTGTGTGTTTTGGCGTGTGTGCTGGCCAGCGGTTTGAGGAGGGCAGCGTGATCGCCTTTGGCCTTCAGCAGCTCGCCCAGCTTCTTCAGGACGGTCGCGCCGTGGGCCGCCACCG
>NC_137099.1:57629451-57679451 GCF_949357685.1 Gobio gobio | reverse complement strand
AAAGTCCCGTGTAAACGCTTCAAAAACATTCATCCTAATAAACTCCATATTTCCGCCAAACATATTTAAAATATAAATAATAAACTATGATATTTTCGAAATGTCATTTATATATGAAAATATACAAATATAAACGATAACAAGCAAGTGTGATTAGTAATTTATTTATCAGGACTTTTATTTTGGCGGGCCGTGCAGCGAAAGTGACCGAAGTTCGTTATTTTTCAAGCTTCACTGTCGAGTGGCCATTTTTTTTATGTGTGTCCGGATCCCGGTTCCGCTTGTTTCTCTCCTAAAACCCCTTTTAACACCGAACAATAACGGACATCACCGGCAAACGAGTCTCGGACGTTAACTGCACTCATCTTGGGGAAGTAAACGGCAGATAAAGCGGGAGTTTTCGCGTTCTGTCCATCATGAATCCTGAATAGTAAGTTTGTGAAGAAAAAAGCGCTGATGACACATCAGACACATGAGCGCGCACTCGTCACCTGCTTTATTGATATTCACAGTAACCATGGCAGTGTTAACTAAACAACACAGTAAAGTAAACCAAATGCTCACTTTATATATCAGGAGTAATGTGTTATTGATCACAACTATGCTCTGACCCAGATCAAACAACCGGCAGTCGTTTCGATATGGTTTAAAATCGTTATAAATATATATATTTGTAGTGATATGTCGTCTATTTGTAGTAATGTCTGTAATTATGATCCATAACACAACTGTCAGGCGGTTTCCGACACGCTCGAGTGCCACGTCGTTGTTAAATCGATAAGTTAAAAATGAAACTGAAGAAATGGTCTGATAATTAGACGTCTGGTCATGTTTATAATGAAGTGTAATCATCCTCAGGCCGATCAAACTGCTGTCAGACAGTGGAGAAGCTGAAATGTGATCTTGGGCCTGGACTTGCTGACAGGGTCACATGTTGAGTTTTGTTTTAGGGGCTGTTGGGTAATTAAATCACCTGTTCCCACACCACTCTGTCCAAGTGTGTGGTGTTACCATGGGATGGTGATGGTTATACCCGGATGCATCTGGAAACCTGTCAGGATCACGTCCAGACCATAACTCGCATCACAATCAGAAGAAAAGGAACCACGGTTTTAGTTTCGTTTTGATTTTTTGGTTTTTTTATTCCTCCGTGTATGTCCTTTATTTCCCTGGCAGATTCATGACACTCGTCTGTAACGTTGAGACATGATGACACACGCACACACACACACACACACGTGTTGCGTAACGCAGTTCCACGTCACACATGAGCAGGAGTGTCAGTGATTACTGATGTTATAATCTGACTCCTCTGCTTTCTCCCTCAGCGATTACCTGTTCAAACTCCTGCTGATCGGAGACTCGGGCGTCGGGAAGTCCTGCCTTCTGCTGCGCTTTGCTGTAAGTTATTAGCCTGCCATCAACTCTCTCTCTCTCACACACACACACACACACACGCACACACACACACACACGGATCAGATAGTGGCTCTTATTGCACTGCTGATTTGACTGTCAAAGAGCTGCATGCTAAAGGTGAAGGGTGTCAGTTCTTCAGCCTGACTGGGGCGGGATGGGCGGCACTACCTGTTTACCAGGTTATTATTCAGTAACTATATTCCCATCCACCTGTTGGTGCACATTTTGGGATAAACGTTGGATGGAAATGGCAAAATGCACATCAAAAATGTGTCTGCTGAAAAAAAGACGTGCTTAAACTAAGATGGATACTGAATAAATCCCTCGATGTGCAACAACAAACTCACGAGACTTTGCCTCAGCAGAGGCTGTGATTGGATAACTGGACTAACCAGTGGACCAATGGCATCGCAGCATCTCAGATGTTAGTTTGGTGGGTCTGAAACGCCTGAGCTGAAGTCTGTGATCAGAATGATTTGGTTTAATTCCCTCCAGAAGCGTCTCACATGATGGTTCACAAACACAAGAGCGCAAGACAACAGCGTTTCATCAGCCGCTCTGAGACGATACAACTCATTTATAGCCCAGGACCTTCATTCATCGTCCCAGGAACTTTTCCCCCCAGACCTGTTGCTGTCTGCGTTTCCATAGCGGTCTACAGTACCGTGCAGATTAGGCACATTAAGGGTGTTTTACCGTACTAGAGTCCGCTTAAAAAGGGTGGTCTGGGGGAGGGGCGAGCAATCGAACTCAGGTTCGGTCCAGGCAATCGAACCAATGTGAAAGCGCCCTAAGTCTGGTGACGTAGCACTGTGCGCGACTTTCCAGTTCACGCTGGATTTTGTCCTCCGCATATAAGCCTAATAAAGCCTGAACCGCATCGTCTGTCAACCAATCAGAACGCTGCGTGGAGTCAACCAATCAGAACGCTGCGTGGAGTCAACCAATCAGAACGCTGCGTGGAGTCAACCAATCAGAACGCTGCGTGGAGTCAACCAATCAGAACGCTGCGTGGAGTCAGCCAATCAGAACGCTGCGTGGAGTCAACCAATCAGAACGCTGCGTGGAGTCAGCCAATCAGAACGCTGCGTGGAGTCAGCCAATCAGAACGCTGCGTGCTGCGTGGAGTCAACCAATCAGAACGCTGCGTGCTGCGTGGAGTCAACCAATCAGAACGCTGCGTGGAGTCAACCAATCAGAACGCTGCGTGGAGTCAGCTAGGCCTGTCGCAATAATCAATATATCGATATATCGCACAATATATGTACATGACCTCAATCATTTTTTGTGATGCACTATATGGCCCATTATGTTTACATGATAATGAATGTCACCAACATTTTACTCGATTGTGCCGTCATCTTGTGTGTTTTCCGTGACGGAGGCGAAAGTGGTTCTGGAGCAGTTTCTTCAGACTCAGAGCGGTTATCCACAGGAGGAAAAAGCCGCCATTTGAGGCGTGTTAGTGTTTTCCTGACCACTACTGACCGTTTGGAAGAATGAGCCCAAATGGACTGGATTTCAAAGCCATGATCCCCTGATCCTCTGCACATATAAATGTCAACGCAGAATGACGAGTGTTAAAGCCGTCTCACAAGGGAAAATGCTTATTTACTATTTATTCAACTTGTTTTTATTTAGGATAATATATTTTTTACCCTTTAATTTCCATGATCTAAAGAATTAAAAGGTTGTCGTTTGAAAGTGTGTGGGTCTACTTGCATTATTATGCTGTTATATTAGGATTATATATTCAGTGCCATAAAATAGTCTTAAAATGACAATAATATAATTTATCGCAATTATTTCTGGGACGATATATCGCAAAACAAAAAGTAGTTATCGTGATAGACCTAGAGTTAACCAATCAGAACGCTGCGTGGAGTCAACCAATCAAAATGATCCGTGGAGTCAACCAATCAGAACGCTGCGTGGAGTCAACCAATCAGAATGCTCTGTGGAGTCAACCAATCAAAATGCTCCGTGGAGACAAATCAATCAGAATGCTCTGTGGAGTCAACCAATCAAAATGATCCGTGGAGTCAACCAATCAGAATGATCCGTGGAGACAACCAATCAGAATGCTCCGTGGAGACAAATCAATCAAAATGATCCGTGGAGTCAACCAATCAGAACGCTGCGTGGAGTCAACCAATCAGAATGCTCTGTGGAGTCAACCAATCAAAATGATCCGTGGAGTCAACCAATCAGAACGCTGCGTGGAGTCAGCCAATCAGAATGATCCGTGGAGTCAACCAATCAAAATGATCCGTGGAGACAACCAATCAGAATGATCCGTGGAGTCAACCAATCAGAATGCTCTGTGGAGTCAACCAATCAAAATGATCCGTGGAGACAAATCAATCAAAATGATCCGTGGAGTCAACCAATCAGAATGATCCGTGGAGACAAATCAATCAAAATGATCCGTGGAGTCAACCAATCAGAATGATCCGTGGAGACAAATCAATCAAAATGCTCCGTGGAGTCAACCAATCAGAATGCTCCGTGGAGTCAACCAATCAAAATGATCCGTGGAGTCAACCAATCAGAATGCTCTGTGGAGTCAACCAATCAGAACGCTGCGTGGAGTCAACCAATAGAAATGCTCCGTGGAGTCAACCAATCAGAATGCTCCGTGGAGTCAACCAATCAGAACGCTGCGTGGAGTCAACCAATCAGAACGCTGCGTGGAGTCAACCAATCAGAACGCTCTATGGAGTCAACCAATCAAAATGCTGCACGGAGTCAACCAATAGAAATGTTCAGCGCCCAAAGTTCCTGAACTTTGAAAAAGTACTACCTCGCTAACAGGGACTTTCTGAGGGGGACATTTTTACCCGTAACTTCATTTAGACCCTGATCCCTGCGGTGGAAACACACGAGTACCACCCAGAGGCTCTAGTTCCTGCGGTGGAAACTCAGCTCATGATGGAGGAAAGAAGAGCCACAGTTTCTTCCCCGATTGCAGCAACTTTCATTTTTATCACTGATATTTTGTGCCAGTTTTGCAAGAAATGACCATTTTGTTTTGTTTGACACATGGGATGGGAACGCTGTCTTATTCACAAGTGTTTTTTCTGATAATCCAGTTTAATTCACAACTTTGGAGGGAAACATAGCTAGCTGTGAAATGACTGCATCATTAAGAAAACCCTAAATAGCTAAATGTGTGCGCTTGTTTCCTCAGGACGACACGTACACAGAGAGCTACATCAGCACAATCGGAGTGGACTTCAAGATCCGGACGATAGAACTGGATGGAAAGACCATCAAACTGCAGATCGTAAGTGCTCACTCTAGCGGCTGACACCAGTGCGGCTCTGCACACGCTTCTCCATACACCAGCTTGAGTTCATGCGCTGTGGCATTGTAGAATATGCTCCTCATAATGAAAGGCGAGCACGTGTGAGTGTTATCACTGCCATAAGACCCGCTCATTACACAGCTGTTCAGAACTGAGAGATGTGTTCATGCTTTTCAAAGAATTCTCTGCTCACCAAGCCTGCATTTATTTGTGTGTGTGTGTGTGTGTGTGTGTGTGTGTGTGTGTGTGTGTGTGTGTGTGTGTGTGTGTGTGTGTGTGTGTGTGTGTGTGTGTGTGTGTGTGTGTGTGTGTGTGTGTGTGTGTGTGTGTGTGTGTGTGTGTGTGTGTGTGTGTGTGTGTGTGTGTGTTCACAGTGGGACACCGCCGGTCAGGAGCGGTTCCGCACCATCACGTCCAGCTACTACAGAGGAGCTCACGGGATCATCGTTGTTTACGATGTCACGGATCAGGTGACCAATCGTTCCATCAGCACTGCACCGCTGGCGCGGGCGTTTCTGTGTGTGTGTCCGTGCTGTTTGGGTTTAATGGCATGTGTTTCCGCAGGAGTCCTTCAATAACGTCAAACAGTGGCTTCAGGAGATCGATCGCTACGCTAGTGAGAACGTCAACAAACTCCTGGTGGGAAACAAGTGTGATCTGACCACTAAGAAACTTGTGGATTACACAGCAGCGAAGGTACAACAACACTATCCAGCTGCTTGAGCTCCACTGCACACACACCTTTGACAAAACTGCCTGATTAATCATTTAAATAATTAATACTTTATAGATAATGCATTTTATTTAAAACTTTTCCTGTTTGCAGCCCAAATTTAGTTTTTAATTAACTATATACATATATACACTCACTCACCTAAAGGATTATTAGCAACACCTGTTCAATTTCTCATTAATGCAATTATCTAATCAACCAATCACATGGCAGTTGCTTCAATGCATTTAGGGCTGTGGTCCTGGTCAAGACAATCTCCTGAACTCCAAACTGAATGTCAGAATGGGAAAGAAAGGTGATTTAAGCAGTTTTGAGCGTGGCATGGTTGTTGGTGCCAGGCGGGCCGGTCTGAGTATTTCACAATCTGCTCAGTTACTGGGATTTTCACGCACAACCATTTCTAGGGTTTACAAAGAATGGTGTGAAAAGGGAAAAACATCCAGTATGGGGCAGTCCTGTGGGCGAAAATGCCTTGTTGATGCTAGAGGTCAGAGGAGAATGGGCCGACTGATTCAAGCTGATAGAAGAGACACTTTGACTGAAATAACCACTCGTTACAACCGAGGTATGCAGCAAAGCATTTGTGAAGCCACAACACGCACAACCTTGAGGCGGATGGGCTACAACAGCAGAAGACCCCACCGGGTACCACTCATCTCCACTACAAATAGGAAAAAGAGGCGACAATTAGCACAAGCTCACCACAATTGGACAGTTGAAGACTGGAAAAATGTTGCCTGGTCTGATGAGTCTCGATTTCTGTTGAGACATTCAGATGGTAGAGTCAGAATTTGGCGTAAACAGAATGAGAACATGGATCCATCATGCCTTGTTACCACTGTGCAGGCTGGTGGTGGTGGTGTAATGGTGTGGGGGATGTTTTCTTGGCACACTTTAGGCCCCTTAGTGCCATCTGGGCATGGTTTAAATGCCACGGCCAACCTGAGCATTGTTTCTGACCATGTCCATCCCTTTATGACCACCATGTCCCCATCCTCTGATGGCTACTTCCAGCAGGATAATGCACCGTCACAAAGCTCCAATCATTTCAAATTGGTTTCTTGAACATGGCAATGAGTTCACTGGACTAAAATGGCCGTCCCACAGTCACCAGATCTCAACCCAATAGAGCATCTTTGGGATGTGGTGGAACGGGAGCTTCGTGCCCTGGATGTGCATCCCACAAATCTCCATCAACTGCAAGATGCTGTCCTATCAATATGGGGCAACATTTCTAAAGAATGCTTTCAGCACCTTGTGGAATCAATGCCACGTAGAATTCAGGCAGTTCTGAAGGCGAAAGGGGGTCAAACACAGTATTAGTATGTGTTCCTAATAATCCTTTAGGTGAGTGTATATATATATATTATATACCAATCAGGCATAACATTATGATCACCTTCCTAATATCGTGTTGGTCCCCCTTTTGCCGACCCATCGAGGCATGGACTCCACTAGACCCCTGAAGGTGTGCTGTGGTATCTGGCACCAAGATGTTAGCAGCAGATCCTTTAAGTCCTGTAAGTTGCCTCCATAGATCGGACTTGTTTGTTCTCACATCCCACAGATGCTTGATTAGATTGAGATCTGGGGAGTTTGGAGGCCAAGTCAACACCTCAAACTCGTTGTTGTGCTCCTCAAACCATTCCTGAAGCATTTGTGCTTTGTGTCAGGCGCATTATCTGCTGAAAGAGCCACAGCCACCAGGGAATACCGTTTCCATGACAGGGTCTACATGGTCTCAACAATGCTTAGGTCGGTGGTACGTGTCAAAGTAACATCCACATGGCTGGAGGACCCAAGGTTTCCCAGCAGAACATTGCCCAAAGCATCACTGCCTCCGCCGGCTCGCCTCTTCCCATAGTGCACCTGGTGCCATGTGTTCCCCAGGTAAGACACACACACCCGGCCATCCACAAGATGTAAAAGAAAACGCCATTCCTCAGAGCAGGCCGCCTTCTTCCATTGCTCCGTGGTCCAGTTCTGATGCTCACCTGTCACTGTTGTGCTTTCGGCGGAGGTCAGGGGTCAGCATGGGCACCCCGACTGGTACACAACCCTGACTGGCCCCATACACAACAAACTGAGATGCTCTGACACCTTTCTATCAGAACCAGCATTAACTTCTTGAGCAGTTTGAGCTCCAGTAGCTCGTCTGTTTGATCGGCCTTCGCTCCACACGTGCATCAATGAGCCTCGGCCGCCCATGAGCCTGTGGCCGGTTCTCCACTGTTCCTCCTTGAGCACTTTTGATAGAGACTGACCACTGCAGACCGGGAACAGCCCACAAGAGCTGCAGTTCTGGAGATGCTCTGACCCAGTCGTCTAGCCGTCACAATCTGGCCCTTGTCAAACTCACTCAAATCCTTACGCTTGCCCATTTTTCCTGCTTCTAACACATCAACTCTGAGATCAAAATGTTCACTTGCTGCCTAATATATCCCACCCACTAACAGGAGATGACGAGATCATCAGTGTTATTCACTTCACCTGTCAGTGGTCATAATGTTATGTTTGATCTGTGTATATACACACATGCACACACACACATTGTATGTGTGTGTGTATATACATTCATACATTCTATAAAGTGGAATATTTAAATGCTTAATATAGACAATATTAAACATGCTAAAATAAGCACTTGTCTCTTGCAGGAGTTTGCAGACTCTCTTGGGATCCCGTTCCTTGAGACGAGTGCGAAGAGCTCCAGTAACGTGGAACAGGCCTTCATGACCATGGCGGCTGAGATCAAGAAGAGAATGGGCCCCGGGGCCACCGCAGGAGGGCCTGACAAATCCAACGTCAAGATTCAGAGCACGCCAGTCAAGGCATCCAGCGGAGGATGCTGCTGAGGCCCGGTGCCTCTAAACACCCAACAACTCCATTTCAGATAACAGTAACGTTACCTACCACACGCCACAGTTTACGAGAGAGAGTGAGTGAGTGAGTGAGTGAGTGAGTCGGTGTGTGTGTGTGTGTGTGTGTGTGTGAGTCGTCGGTCAGTGAGTGATTGAGTGAGTCGGTGTGTGTGTGTGAGTGAGTGAGTGAGTGTGTGAGTGTGTGTGTGTGTGAGTGTGTGTGTGAGTGAGTGAGTGTGTGAGTGAGTGTGTGAGTGAGTGAGTGAGTGAGTGAGTGAGTGTGTGAGTGAGTGAGTGTGTGAGTGAGTGAGTGTGTGAGTGAGTGAGTGTGTGAGTGAGTGAGTGAGTGAGTGAGTGAGTGAGTGAGTGAGTGAGTGAGTGAGTGAGTGAGTGAGTGAGTGAGTGTGTGAGTGTGTGTGTGAGTGAGTGAGTGAGCGAGTGAGTCAGTCGGTGAGTGATTGATTGAGTGAGTCGGTGTGTGAGTGAGTGAGTGAGTGAGTGAGTCAGTCGGTGAGTGATTGATTGAGTGAGTCGGTGTGTGAGTGAGTCATTGATTGAGTGAGTCGGTGTGTGAGTGAGTCAGTCGGTGAGTGAGTCGTCGGTGGGTGAGTGATTGAGTGAGTGAGTCGGTCGGTGAGTGAGTGAGTCGGTCGGTCGGTGAGTGAGTGAGTCGGTGAGTGAGTGAGTCGGTCGGTGAGTGAGTGAGTGAGTCGGTCGGTCGGTGAGTGAGTGAGTGAGTGAGTCGGTCGGTCGGTCGGTGAGTGAGTGAGTCGGTCGGTGAGTGAGTCGGTCGGTGAGTGAGTGGGTTGGTGAGTGAGTGAGTCGGTCGGTGAGTCGGTCGGTCGGTGAGTGAGTCGGTCGGTGAGTGAGTCAGTGAGTGAGTCGGTCGGTGAGTGAGTCGGTGAGTGAGTGAGTCGGTCGGTGAGTGAGTGAGTCGGTCGGTCGGTGAGTGAGTCGGTGAGTGAGTCGGTGAGTGAGTGAGTCGGTCGGTGAGTGAGTCGGTCGGTCGGTCGGTGAGTGAGTGAGTCGGTCGGTGAGTGAGTCGGTCGGTGAGTGAGTCGGTCGGTCGGTCGGTGAGTGAGTGAGTCGGTCGGTGAGTGAGTCGGTCGGTGAGTGAGTGGGTTGGTGAGTGAGTGAGTCGGTCGGTGAGTCGGTCGGTCGGTGAGTGAGTCGGTCGGTGAGTGAGTCAGTGAGTGAGTCGGTCGGTGAGTGAGTCGGTGAGTGAGTGAGTCGGTCGGTGAGTGAGTGAGTCGGTCGGTCGGTGAGTGAGTCGGTGAGTGAGTCGGTGAGTGAGTGAGTCGGTCGGTGAGTGAGTCGGTCGGTGAGTGAGTCGGTCGGTGAGTGAGTGAGTCGGTCGGTCGGTGAGTGAGTGAGTCGGTCGGTCGGTCGGTGAGTGAGTGAGTCGGTCGGTGAGTGAGTCGGTCAGTCGGTGAGTGAGTGGGTTGGTGAGTGAGTGAGTCGGTCGGTGAGTCGGTCGGTCGGTGAGTGAGTGGGTCGGTGAGTGAGTGAGTGAGTCAGTGAGTGAGTGAGTGAGTCAGTGAGTGAGTCGGTCGGTGAGTGAGTCGGTGAGTGAGTGAGTGAGTCAGTGAGTGAGTCGGTCGGTGAGTGAGTCGGTCAGTGAGTGGGTGAGTCAGTGAGTGAGTGAGTGTGAGTGAGTCAGTGAGTGAGCGAGTCAGTGAGTGAGTGAGTGTGAGTGAGTCAGTGAGTGAGCGAGTGTGAGTGAGTCAGTGGGTGAGTCAGTGAGTGAGTGAGTGTGAGTGAGTCAGTGAGTGAGCGAGTCAGGGAGTGAGTCAATAAAGACTGAGAATATTAATGAGAAAGAAAGGATCAAATTAATATTTGCCTGATATTGAATCATGCATGCACTTCGCTGCATGACCAGACAAACACGTTTCCTAAATTCAGCGAGCGGCCCGCAATCGGCTGGGGCAAACATCTCAAATTCTGTGCGCTCATTTAGACAAGCATCCAAAAGCACTTTTGGACAAAGAAGTCCTGTTTCCGACGTTTTTTAGAGGACCGCAACTAGATTTCCCTTTGAACTTCCTCTTCGGGACTTTGAAGGAAGCAGTGGACTGTGATGTCATAACTGACCTCTGAATAGTGGGTTCCGTTACCATGGCTCCCGGTGTGGTTGCCCCGGCGACCTCTCCTTCGACCGCTGCCTTCTCTGCGTTTGGTGGACCGTTGTTTTTTCAGATCGTTTTATTTGTGCTCTTCAGCATTTCAAGATGCCGGTCCTCTGAGCGTGACACTTCAAATAAAGCTCTTGTTGTGTGTGTGCTAGTCGTCGGCCACCAGTCTAACAGCATTATCATCCTGTGCAATTCTGTGTAACTATACTTTGAAAAACAAGAACCAAATCCTTGTATTGGTTCTCTCTCTTAATCAGTTTGGATGCTTACACGTATATATAATGTATATCCTGTATATTGGACTCAACATGTGTCTCCTGACAGCACCACATCAGCGTCACTGTAACAGAGATGCAGATTTATGTATAAATGCTGATCCCACTGAGTGACTGATAAACAGGACATGACATCACTATAGTTAAAGCAACATTGCTCTTGTCATTTCTTTCGGTTTTCCGGGAGGAAAAAGGTCTTTTTCTCCCGTTTTTCTGTTTTCTTTTATGTCACACGATGTTTAAATAAACTATGAAGGAAAAGTTTAATAAAAATGGTTTTAACTGGAACGTTCGGTTTCATCTGTTATTCATCAAGGACGTATTCAACTGTTCAACTGCGCTGGCTTCACTTGGGCGATACCAAAGGAACCCAATGAAACTCAAGGCGTTCTTAGGAAACTTGGAACTGGTCAAACAAGAACCGAACACAGAGAAAAGAAACCAAAACTGAACACAATAGTGTTTGCAGCCCAATCCCAGTGAAAGCTCAGCGGCGGCACGCTTGCATGCCTGCAGTCGGACATCTGCACGCTTCCACACTCCTGCAGGACGAGCCAGCTGGCCTCCGCTGGGCCTCAGGGGTCAGAGGTCAGGGTCAAGGACAATGCAGGAAGCGTGCGGATCGCGATCCCTCGGCTTTATGCGGTTCTGGGTTGCTGGGAGACGGAGGGTCGCGGGTCTGAGGGACGGGGTGTGTGTGTGTGTGCGACAGCTGTTCGGAGGAAGACGCATGTGTTCAGGATGAACAACACCATGTGAGGAACGACAGACTGTTTGCACACACACACACACACAGATCTCGGGAACTTAACCGACTTTCTTGGTTTCTCGTTCAGTGCAACTCTGGTATTTTCTTTTTACGGGTGGCAAGCGTCCCAGGACGTCTAAAGCAGTAGATGTGAAGATGAGAGGTGCTTGAGCTGATGTGGTTTGGGATGGCTCCGCTGCCTCCTCCTGGTCTGGCCATCTGGACGGCCGGATCTCATGACGGAGGAGAGGATGACCTCCAGCAACGTTTGTCACCATGTGGAAATATGTCTGAACATTTTGACACACAAAGATGTGACCGACAGTCAGCCTGGTTATCAAACTGCTGATGTTGGCTCTGGTTTTGAAGGAAAGCCATCTTGGGATCGCTCAGATTGGGGTCTTTCGTGGTTTAGGAC
This sequence comes from Gobio gobio, assembly GCF_949357685.1. Taxonomy (NCBI): domain Eukaryota; kingdom Metazoa; phylum Chordata; class Actinopteri; order Cypriniformes; family Gobionidae; genus Gobio; species Gobio gobio. Next base: position 57,667,555 of record NC_137099.1, on the reverse strand, counting down.
GGGGCTTTAGATGCCACGGACCCCCAAATATGAACATCCTGAAATATAACAGACACTGTCTTTATAAACATCCAATTAATACATTATATATTATCTAACAGTTTCTATTAAATATATTTTCTACTCACTCATGTGCTGTTAGATGTATCATTTATTTGTTTATTTAAATCTAATTTGTATTCATTTATTTTAATCTATTTATTAATTTTCTTTACATTGTATTGTATGTTAATTTAACATTAAATCACGTATTTATATATATTTTAATCTTAATTTATTAAGCTAATTTATTTACTTATTTTAATATTATTATTCTAATATTTTACATTTTTATTTTATTATTATATTTATTTTAATTGTATCATTATTTTTTACATTTTTATATGGTCATTTAACATTTATTTATTTAATTTGTTTACTTCTTTTTTTCTCTAGTTCTCTAGAATGTTAAGCAAATTTATAAATAAGAAAACAATTACATTTATAATAAAGCAAATGTATTTATATATTTACTTATTTTAATTGTATTATTAATATAAAAACAACGTATTTATTTATTTTATTCATTTATTCACTTTTTCATGTTTAAATAACTAATGATGAAAACATAGATTCAAATAACAATAAAAAAATTAAAATAAAAAAAGATTAATAGCAGTGAAAAAATAATATTTTGCAAACAAAATTTACGCATTTAAAATATTACATTTTCACCTTATTAATATGTATTTAAGCATACAAATATATATCAGCCTTTTACATGAATGGGGTCCCTTGCATAATGATCATATTTGGGGTTGCTGAGTTAAAAACAACCCAAATTGGGTTGAAAATGGACTAACCCTGCAATTGGGTTGTTTTAACCCAGCGATTTGGGTTGTTTTAAGCAAACATTTAACCCAACCGATGGGTTAAAACGACCCAATTGCAGGGTTAGTCCATTTTCAACCCAATTTGGGTTGTTTTTAACTCAGCATTTTTAAGAGTGTGGCACTAAAAGATTGAAAAAGCAGATAATTTGATAAATGTTTGAGTTGAGACTTTCACAGTTGAGATGTTTCTGAAACTGGTCTCTGTGTTCATGAAAAATGTTCACATGACAAACTCACAAAGCGAATTATATTTAGAGGAGAGTGGACGAGAGCTCGTGCCGTGAACACTTCACATATTTGCGGCTTTTCCACGGGAGCGCGGAGAGCGAGATCACGTTCATTGACATATGCAGACTGGAATGAGGGAGGGAGGGAGGGAGGGAGGGAGGGGGGACATCTGTAGCTTTGCTGAGTCGGATTCAGTTTGTGAATCGATTCGAACGCGCGATTCAGTTCAGCGAACCCTTTAACTAAACGATTCTTTTACACGATCAATGCCAGCACGCTCGGTCAAAACAAACAAACAAATCTGTTACTACTAGCGTTTAAAGTTTATTTTTCCAAAATTATTATTAACAAACATATCTTGAGGAAAATCATTGTTAATAGTAGATAAAATTACCAAAATTAACCATGGTTTTACATAATAAAACCAAAAAAAAAACAGGGTTACTTAGTTAAAGGCGCAATATGTCCGTTTTTTTTTAATTAAAATATATATATTATATTGACTTGTGTACATTATCCCAAATGTCTCCAACAATGGTTAAAATGGCTTATTTCTATGGATTTAAACAGACATCATACCTGTGTTACCCTCGATTTCCAGTGTTATTTTGTAGAAACCATGGCAACGCCAAAGTTGCTTATGATGTGTTTTATTAGACAGGTGAGCAACTGTTTATTGTTTAAATCTGGTTTTCTTGATTTACCGCGAATACCATGTTTTGCTATGCCTAATATTGATCTAGCACACAACAAGCATTATAAGTATTATCAGCATTATAACATAACTTAGTTTCAACCCACTCAAATGTGTGTAATATGATAAAACAGCTCTGCGTTACCACACATACACATGACGTCTGCGGCGGCGTCATCAGAATAAGCGACGCTAGCAGCGAAAAAATTACATATTGTGCCTTTAAACTCCTATGATAACCACAAATTAACCATGGTATTTGTAGTAAAACTGATCAATACTAATCAATTACTCAAGGGTATTTACATCTAAAAAATGACAAACTTTGCGCCACGTAACGATATTGCTTGGCGATTGTAAAATGCCTGTGGGAGGCTAATAAATAATATAGTTTATAGTTGTTCATTCTAACTATTACCATATTTAACCGTATATTAGAGCAGAAGAAAAACGTCTCTCGAATTCGGCTGGACCGAGTGATTCAAACGAACCGATTCAGCTGAGTCGACTCGTTCATCAGGCGACATCTGCGAGCGACGTCACTCTCGAAGACTCCGCTTGCGGTTTTCGTGAAGGCGGAATAGATCCGTCCGTCCGTCGACTGGGACGAGTGACTTCACGAGCTCTACGAGAGCGAGCGTGCGCAGCAAACGCGTTAACACCGAGCACGAGCGCGCGAGTCGAGCTGGACCGGAGGGAAACGGTGAATGTATGAGTCCGATGAGCAGCTGGAAGTCCTCGCTTGACCTGCGTGCGGTGAGTCCGTGCGCCTTTACCCGCTCGGGACACTCGGGGTTCACTATGAACCGGACAAAACATATAACCGGGAAGTTATTTATCTTTTTTTTTATATTGGGTAAAATATTGGATTTAAATGTTAAAACTTGTATGTGTTTTTATGTACTTTTGGGACTGTAATGTATTGAACGTCTCAAATGTTTTGGATTGTCTTAAAAGTATAAACCGTATTTAAAGCCCCTGAATGACTCCAGACACACACACACACACACACACACACACACGGCTCGACCCATTGTGCCGTGTGTACTGCAGATGGTCACGGGTTAATGCCATTAATCACATTTTAGGACAGGCCTGTTGTATTGTCAGTGCTCGCGGGTTTGCTGGAGTAAGTGTTAAGCAGCCGTGAAGCTTTCATTTTACTGTAAGCCCGCTGAGGTTTCACTTTGAGCTGATATAATGTGGGCGTGCAGCGCTAAATGTCACGGGTTCAGCTCCACACACACTCCACACGCGCAGAGCTCGCGTTAACCGTCGCGCGCGAGCTCTAGTGCAGGCAAATGTTTGCCATGAAATCATGCATTCGTGTTCGTATCCACGCATTAGACATGCATCTAAAAGTTCGCATTATCACTTTATCGGCCCGTGTCGTCATGAATATGTGCACACTGTGACATCACTTACAGAATTATGCCGTCACTCGGGAAAGAACGAGAGAGATTCAAATATGAAAACTCTGAGTTTAGAATTCTCACTGAAGGTTCCAGAACGCGGTGTGTGACTCAGGCATGGGGCCAGCTCTGACTGTCGCGCACACACACACACACACACACACACACACACAGGCTCGCGGCTGTTTGTCATGTTTGCGTGGTACAAACTATCAGCGATAACGTCCAGCCAATCACAGCCGGGAGGAAGTGATGCGCGTTAAAGCAAGTGCTGTGATTTACAGTAATCTCTCAGGGGCCGGAGTCATGTGTGTGTGTGTGTGTGTGTGTGTGTGTGTGTGTGTGTGTGTGTGTGTGTGTGTGTGTAGTCATGAGCTGGCGAAGCGATGGAGGTTGACTAAGCGGAAAGTACTGTGTTTTTTCTATAAAGAGCAATCTAAACGTTCATTTGAGCAAAGTATTAATATTGAAATATGTAATACTGTATTTTTAACAAATAATTCAGTTGTATAAAACAAAATATACATTTTTTAAAATAAAATAAATGGTCATTTTATTACAGTCAATTTTATTCATTACATTTAATCATTTAGATATTAATAATTTAACATTTAATAAAAATACATGTAATACAATTAAATGTATTTTACTCTAGAAAACATTTCAATACAAAATTAAATAGTCATTTTAGTAGTCATTTTTGTTCCTTTAATTTAATAATTAAAATATATTAAATTTATTTTTTGAAAATAAAATATACATTTTAAAATAAAATATTGTCACTTTATTAGTCAATTTTCATTTAATTTAATAATTAAGATGTATTAATATGTTGAACATATATTTTTTTATCAAATGAATATAAATATACATTTTAAAATAAATCTTGTAATTTTATTTATTCAATTTAATAACTAAGATATCTTAATATATTTAACATTTAATTTTATTACATTCATTTTATTTTTAATTCAATGTTTTACTTTAGAAAAAAATTCAATAAAAAATAAAATTGTCATTTTATTAGTCAATTTTGTTCCTTTAATTTAATAATTAAGATATATGAATATATATATATATTTTTAAATTAGATAATAAAATATATATTTTAAAATAAAAAATTAGGTATATATTGCCATTTTATTACAATCGTATTTATTAAATTTAATAATCAAGATATTAATATTAAAATATGTAATAACTTTATCAATAAATCTGATGATTTTATTACATTTATTTGTTGCTTTTTAAATATCAAATATTTTATTCAGTTTACTATTAAACAAAAAATCACATTTTAGTAAATATTAGTAAATAAAGAAATGAGGGAACGTGCAATAAAATGACACCAAGTAAAATTTTTCTATAGATTTGAAATAAAAATAAATGTATTTTTTCTTAAATAAGAGTTTTTAAAATATATTTTAAATATAATTAAAAAAAAATTAATTAAAAAAAAATAAAATTTTAAATATAAATTATATATATATATATATGTGTGTGTGTGTCTGTGTTTAATGCTTGTCTTTCTCTCTTAGATAAAATGAATATATTTAATTGTATTACTTTTATTTTTAATTAAATTATAAAAATAAAATATAAATTTTTTAAACCAAAATGTAATTTTAATACAGTCAGTTTCATTAATTCAATTTAATAGTTAAGATATCGTAATATATTTAACATTTAATTTTTAATTAAATATATGTTAATTTAGCAAAAAAAAGTCAATAAAAATAAAATATACATTTTAAAAATAAAATTGTCATTTTATTTGGCAATTTTCATTCAATTTAATAATTAAGATATATTAATATATTAATAATATATAATATATATAATATATTATAATAATATATATAATAAAAAAAAAAATATGCATTTTAAAATAAAAAAATTAAATATTGCCATTTTATTACAATCAATCGTATTAATGAAATGTATAAATATTAAAATCTGTTAATTTTACTACATTTATTTGTTGCTTTTTAAACAAAACAAATATTTTATGCAGTTTACTATAAAACAAAAAAATTACATTTTAGTAAATATGGTAACACTTTACAATAAGGTTGTATTAGTTAACATTAGTTAATGCATTAGTCAACATGAACTAACCATGAACAACACCTCTTCGTTCATCTTTGTTAACGTTATTTAATATAAATCCAGCTGTTCATGGTTTGTTCATGTTAGTTCACAGTGCATTTACTAATGTTAACAAGATTTTAATGATGCATTAGTAAATGTTGAAATTAACATTAACAAAGATAAATAAATGCTTTATAAGTGCAGTTCATTATTAGTTAACTAACGAACCTTATTGTAAAGTGTTACCGTAAATATTTTATTATTTTCCTCATTACTTTAAGTTTTACTATAGATTTGAAATAAAAATAAATAATAATTTTCTTAAATAAGAATATTTTAAATATAGATCATAAATGTTATATACATGGGCGTCGGAAGCAAAAAAATGTGGGTGGGTCCTCAGAAATTTTTTACTGGAGTAGATGCCAATTACATTAAGTACAAATATACCGCTTTACTTGGTAAACGTATAGGTCGGAAAGACAACATTACGGAAATCAATCGCCATATCATAGAGAGCGACAGTAGTGTAGGGGTAAGACGCACGGCATCTAGTTTTGACACAAATCGACCCGCGGTTCGAGTCCCGCTTTCGCCGAAATCAATCTTCTCCGTTTTCCCCATAGACCGTAAAAAAATATGGACGACGCGACTTCATTGACTTCCGCTGACCAAAGTTGAAGCTTTCATAGGCCCGCTCACGGCGCTGACATCTTGGGACCGAGTCTGCGCAGTAGAGAACAGGAAGTAGAGGCGCGATTATCAAAAGCCCGCCCACATCGCAGATGCAGAACAATTCATTATGTTGGTGTGAAATAAACAGTTATGGAAGTGTAGAAATTAAAGCTTAAGCTCCAATCTCCTCCCAAAAATCCAGAAAAAAGTCCGTTAGTGCCTCAGTGACAACTTCACTCAGAGAAGCCGTCAATCTCAGCTGTCAATCATGACGTCACACCCCCGTTTTTATAGCATCAAAATAACTCACTAAAACTAAACTTATTTAAAAAAACGAACACTTGAAATGAAATTATTGTAATAAAAACTGCCTAAAATGACAGAAACCATCTTTAGGAAACAATTATTTGAAGTGTAATTAAATTGTTTAGTGTGTCTCGCGCCCATTCAAATACATGGAGGGGTGGGGTTTAGGAGCTATACTGGGACCGGCCACCGGGGGGCGATCGAGGCGCGAAAGCTTCAATTTCTGACTGGAGCACTACAGGCTTGGTTTTCCCATCACATATCAAATCGGAAAGGCATTTATTTTCAATACAAATTAAGAAAATATTAGAAAAGTGGAAATAAAGCGTCTAATATGTGTTTAATAATAAGTGTTTATCGATTAGGGGTAGGTAAACAGACATGTGCTGAATGTTAGAGACGATAAAAGTGAGTGGGTCCAATATCATTGATCGTAAAAAGTGGGTGGGTCTTGTCCCACACACACACAATGGTTCCGACGCCCATGGTTATATATATATATATGTATATGTGTGTGTGTGTGTGTGTGTGAATATAATAATGTGTGTTTGATGCTCGTCTCTCTTAGATCAGCGCTTCATGTTGGGTAAAGGCCTGAAGCGGAAGCTGGAGCCGGGGCAGGAGAATGGCGTCCTGAAGATGGCCTGCCCGCAGGAAGTGCCGCCCTCCGGCTACTGGCTCCAGCGGCAGACGGTGCTCAACCTCTCCCTGCTGAAGCTGCACAGCCGCCCGGGACACTCGGAGCCGGGCCTGGCCCGCAGGGTGCTCATCACCAACACCCTCCGGCACATCCAGGACGAGCTGAGAGGGGAGGAGGCCGTCCTTCTGCCCCCGGCCGCCCCCGTCACCAGGGACAGCTTCACCGCGGCGCTGGCGGAGATCGAGGCTCTGTGTCCCACCGTGGGAATCACGGCTTTATTTTCCACACTCGCATCAGACCAGGACGTGCCCGACATTAGCAGCGCTGACTCCGGTGCAGATCCGGAGCTTTCTGAAATGCACAGCGGCGTGGACGCGCTCTCTGACTCCGCCCATTCAGCGTTTAGCCACGCCCCCTCATCATATCTCGCCGATTTCTCATTGGACGATTTTCTGTTCACGGAAATAGACAACTTCCTGTTCGACAACACCCCCTGCGGTTCGTCCCTGAGCGCGACCTCAGGCACCTCACGGGTCGTTTCCATGGTAACGGACGACCTCGTCAAGACGCTCGCCGGTTACGGAAATGTTGGGACGGGCCAATCGGCTCTTCCGTCTAATCAGACTTTCAAACTGGACCTGAACGAACTGGACCACATTATGGAGGTTTTAGTCGGGTCATAATAACGCACTCGCATCAGGAAATATTAAAGGGGAATGTTTCTGTATTATGGGATGTACAGCAAAAAAGGTGACATTCATATATTTATTTTGATACAGGGCGCACAATGTGATGTCATAAAGTGATATTTTAATACTTTTTCCTTGTGGAAATTATTTTAGTATTTAACATTTTTAAATAAAACAAAATGGCTGAACCAATGAATGAAGACGAAACCAGTTTTTTTTTCTCTTAAATTATTTTAATTTCTTGTGTACACTTAAAGAAAATTTACACACTAGTTTTTTTGTTTTGTTTGTTCAAAGAGCCCGGGCATGCGCGATTGACCTCGGTACAGGCTCTTTAGAGAGATATCATTCATCTGTATGAGTTTTCCATAGGAATTTTCCCATAACAATTTTTACATGTTTCATAGTTTGACTGTACACAGTCCGAAGCCACAGTTAACTATGTAAGCAGTTCTTCCGTATGTCTTTACAATGTGCAAAATCCTCCAGGAGACAGAATAAACAATGACACACACACACACACACACACACAAAGAAAAGAACAGATGGGAAACTCTTCCTGGAGAACATTTCCCATCATGCACTCCTGTCGTGCAGGATCACTGTGACGGCAGAGACGTCCTCCAGAAGAGTCGGATTAAATAAAACACAGATCCAGCATGAGCAAACACACACTGATAACAGGGAAATGAGCGCAGGTACAGCAGATATTGGTCCCTTATTCTCGACACAGCTATTTATAGTTCATCATTCATTCAGCGGTTCCTTCAGTCCGAAGCCAGTGGTTTCACCTTACATTAAAATATAACAAACGACAAAACAAACGAATACGAGCAGCAAAATGTGTAAGAAAAGCTGTCGTTTCTATAAAGGAAAAGCGACACAATCTGAAAGCCACGCCCACCAGGGGGAACGATCCAACCGTCTCCATTGACTTTGTATTGCGTGAAGAACGCAAAAACAGAACAATGTCTAAAAGCTGATAATGTGACAAGTGTACAGCAAACAAGCTAAAAAACACAGAAATAAGGTTTTTATAAGCTGTCGACCCAAAAAAACGAGCGTTTAAAGACAAAAAAGTGGATCCAGGCAATTGGGACGGAGCGAGACATGTTATATTACACTGAGAATTACGCCCACTAGAGGGGAATGTGATCAGAGACAGGAAATATCATATATAAAACGGACTTTTGGATATTTGACTTAATGTTTACAGCACATGTAGGCATAACTGAGGCATACTGATCCCAAAATCTTCCTGCTTTCATCCACTTTTGTCTCCACAAACGCTCGTTTTTTTTTGGGTCGACAGCTTATAAATCCTCATTTCGGTGTTGTTTAGCTTGTTTGCTGTACACCTTGTCACATGTCAGCTTTTAGACATTGTTCTGTTTTTTGTTTCAAGTCCGAAATGACAAGGAGGCGCTTCACGCAATACAAAGTCAATGGATGTGGGCGTGGCCTAAAAGTGCTGTCTTCGTCTAGTGTGTCCGTGAGGAAAGCAAGTTCATTGTTAAACTAATCGCACAAAATAAAGATAGTCTTCTGTGTTCACTAATGCATGTGTGAAATAAAACCTACAATGCCAATATTGATTGTAATGGAATAGCCAAAACGATTTAAAAAAGGCCTTTTGTTTACGCAAAATATGCAGGCGGTTTGATTTCAAGTCTATATAACTACGCATGTATATATCGAAACACAAATCAGATCATTCACATCATCATTTGTGCCATTGAAGGACTCTTAAGCCAGTGTTTCATTAAAACAAACAACCGAAAGTGCCTCTCGTACACACCAACTCTCATCCCTGATTATATACAGATTGGCTCTAATATAAACACAAACTCTGTTACTGTCATTCTACAAATAAAACGATCTAGTCTTCTCTAAAGCGATCGATCAGTAGCCGATTATCTCATACGCTCGCTCTCTCTCTCATAGGATGATGTATTTGAACTTAAAAATGACCCCCTCCCAAAAAAAAAAAAAGAGCGCTAGAAAACCAAAAGGACGAAATTAAAATCGTATAACCGTCAGTATGGTGGGAACTGGAGAGCGATACACAGAGAAAGAGGGGTGAAAGGAAGCGGAAGAGGAGAACGCATCAGTCGGGCGTGGAGGAGGGCAGGAGAGGAGTCAGCGTGGAGGGAAACATGAGGACTTTAGCCTGCATGAACGACAGGTCCGGCAGGCCCGAGATCACTCGCCGAGCCTCTTCGCTCAGATTCTCCTCCTTCTGCACAGGCCTTCTGCTGAGAGAGATCACACCCATCAGACACCAGACACATTAGAGAAACACATCAGATCAGAGAGAGCTCAGACAGATAAGAGAAATATGTCAGACATTAGTGAAATAGACCGATTACAGAAATAGATCAGATATACATGCATTCGGGAAGTATTCACAGCGCTTCACTTTTCCCACTTTTTATGTTACAGCTTTATTCCAAAATGGATGGATTTCATTATTTTCCTCAATTCTACAAACACTACCCCATAATGGCAACCTGAAAGAAGTTTGTTTGAAATCTTTGCAAATTTATCAAAAATAAAAAAACGACACAAATCACATGTACACAAGTATTAACAGCCTTTGCCATGACACTCATGATTGAGCTCAGGTGCTCCTGTTTCCACTGATCATCCTTGAGATGTTTCTACAACTTGATTGGAGTCCACCAGTGGTCAATCCGGTGCAACGTCACTGGCCCTGTCCCAAATGGCACACTTCATGCGCACTTTCGGTCTTGTGGACTTACAATGGCCGCTGTGTGCACGTGTCTGTTAAGTCCACAAGACCGTAGGTTGTCCCATTCGTCATTTAAAGGGTAACTTCAGTGATTTAGCATTAAGCTTTGTATTTAAACTGGGTTATTTATGTAGTAGAAATGTGAAATTATTTTTGAATTTGGTGCCTTCTATACTGAGAAAAGACAGAAAATGTATTTTTGTCTCATGTGGATGAAAGACAACAACTCCCAGAATGCACTTGCTTCGCTGCCCTAGGAGGCCACTTTGACACCGTCGTTTTGATCTTCATAGTAATACAATCATTTCGTTCAGTTAGACAATAAACACTACAATTAAAAACTGAATGTGTCTTTTCAATAAAGTGTGAGTGAGCCGAACGAGAGTCACGTCACAGACGCAGCAGTGTCAGATTTCATTCCTCACGAAGAGCTGAGGTAACGTTAAGCGCCAGTCTGGCACGTTTTCAGATCGCATATGGAAGCTAAACTCACAGGAATTCATTGAAAAGTTGAAACACTCACTTTACTCTGCACCGCTCCGTTATTATGATTATCCGTGCAGCTGTCTGTGTCTGACATTCTGTGTGTGAGATCTCTCCCCTGTGGGCGGGTTGATAACATGCGGAACAGCTCCATCTAGTGGCTGTAGTCTTTAGCCTCTGGCCAAAAAATCCTCTGATGACGCAAAATGACGATATTTGCTTCATCTGAGGAATTTTTTCCAGAAATAAAATGCATAATTCTCTCGTCTCAGGGGGACATGAGGGGGGAAAGTACCACAATTTGAATATACTACCGGGTTTCTACTGATACAAAGCTTAATGCTAAATCACTGAAGTTACCCTTTAAGCTTAAAGAAGGGTGCTCGTGAGCATCCCCTTTGCGGCTGCTATGCGCCCTCGATGCGCACTTCAGCTGAGCCTGAAAGTTTGCGAACTACACAGAAGGCTTCTACCCGGCAGTCAAAGCGGCATTACGTCGTGAAATTGCGGACTCAGAGGAAGACCGTGAGGGTTTAGGGTGCCATTTGGGACAGGAAGAGATTCACGCCCACTTTAAGGGGAAAATTAACTAGACTTCCCATTGACTTCGAATCAAGTAAACTTTCGGAAAGTTGTTGAAAGTTCCCCTGCCGATTGAAAGACTAACGCGACCAGGTCCGCTCGTCATGACGTCACGCACACATCTTGAGTTTCACTTTCAACTTTCAACACTTTTCCATGGAAGGCGATTGGCAAAGAACTGACAAAATGTAAAAATGTGTACCTTCAATGCAATGTAAGTCGCTTTGGATAAAAGGCGATTGGCCGAAAGTTTAATTGATAAAGTTTTAAATATGGATATTTTTCTTACACAAAAGCATCGATTCGCTTCAGAAGGCCTTTATTAACCCCGCCAGAGCCGTGTGGAGCAGTTATATGATGGACAGATGCATATTTTATGGACCTCAAAAACAGAGCAACTATTACTGCTATTCTAATGCTTGTATTAGCCAGAACTTTTGTAATATAACTCTGATTATATTCGTCTGAAAGAAGAATGTCATATACCTCGGATGACTTGAGGGTGAGTAAATCATGGGCTAATTTTCATTTTTGGGTGAACTATCTCTTTAAGTTCTTCACGCCTGACTGCTTTGTACGGACGGTGTTTTGTGCCACTATTTTGTATTGAAGTCTATGGGAAGTCTAGTTCATTTTCCCCTAAAAAGGGCCGGTGACGAAATTGACAGTTAAGTTCCCGGATGTGCCGGTAGTCCGTATTGGATGTGATTTGGAAAGGCACACACCTGTCTATATAAGGTCCCACAGTTAACAGTGCATGTCAGAGCACAAACCAAACCAGGAAGTCCAAGGAATCGTCTGTAGACCTCAGAGACAGGATTGTATCGAGGCACAGATCTGGGGAAGGTCACAGAAAATGTTCTGCAGCATTGAAGGTCCCGATGAGCACAGTGGCCTCCGTCATCAGTAAATGAAGAAGTGTGGATCCACCAGGACTCTTCCTAGAGCTGAGTGATCGGTGGAGAAGGGCCTTAAAGGGTTAGTTCACCCAAAAATGAAAATTCTGTCATTAATTACTCACCCTCATGTCGTTCGACACCCGTAAGACCTCCGTTCATCTTCGGAACACAAATGAAGATATTTTAGTGTAAAGCTGATGCTGAGAAAGGCTTCAGACAGGCCTCCATTGGCATTCAGTACATTTACACTCACAAGACCCATAAAAGGCACTTAAAACGTCGTTACAAAGTCCATCTCACCACAGTGGCTCTACAATAATTTTACGATGCGACGACAATAGTTTTTGTGCGCAAAAAAAAATCAAAATAACACCTTTATCCAACTTGTTCTTGTCTTCTGTGTGTGCCTCCACGACGCATGCGCGAGAATATGACGTAGCGCCGGCGTTCGGGAATCCATGAAATGCACACTTAACCCCATTTTGAGAACTACGCCGAGACCTAAAGCACGATCAATGTAGAATTCAACAGCTTAGACACGCGCGTCTTCCTCTGCTCGTAAACAAATCGCTTCTGGGTCATGTGTCCGAACGCCGGATCTGCGTCATATTCTCGCGCATGCGTCGTGGAGGCACACACGGAAGACAAGAACAAGTTGGATAAAGGTGTTATTTAGATTTTTTTTTGTGCACAAAAACTATTGTCGTCGCTTCGTAAGATTATTGTAGAGTCACTGTGGTGAGATGGACTTTGTAACGATGTTTTAAGTGCCTTTTATGGGTCTTGGGAGTGTAAATGTACTGAAAGCCAATGGAGGCCTATCTGAAGCCTTTCTCAGCATCAGCTTTACACTAAAATATCTTCATTTGTGTCTGAAGATGAACTGAGGTCTGACGGGTGTCGAACGACATGAGGGTGAGGAATTAATGACAGAATTTTCATTTTTGGGTGAACTAACCCTTTAAGGAGGTGACCAAGAACCTGATGGTCACTCTTGACAGAGTTCCAGAGTTTCTCTGTGGAGAACCTTCCAGAAGAACAACCATCTCTGCAGCTCTCCACCAATCAGGCCTGTATGCTAGAGTGGCCAGACGGAAGACACTCCTCAGGAAAAGGCTCATGACAGCCCGTCTGGAGTTTGCCGAAAGGCACCTGAATGACCCTCAGACCATGAGAAACACTATTTTATGGTCTGGTGAAACAAAGATTGAACTCTTTGGCCATGGCAAGCATCATGTCTGGAGGAAACCAGGCACCGCTCATCACCTTCGCCAATCCCATCCCTACAGTGAAGCGGTGGGGGCAGCATCATGATGTGGGGATGTTTTCCAGCGCCAGGAACAGGGAGACTAGTCAGGAACAAGACAAAGATGAATGCAGCTGTACAGACACATCCTTGATGATCCTTGACCTGCTCCAGAGCGCTCTGGGACCTCAGACTGGGGCGAAGGTTCATCTTCCAACAGGACAGCGACCCGAAGCTCACAGCCAAGATAACAAAGGAGGGGCTACAGGACGACTCTGTGAAGCCCAGCCAGAGCCCAGACTTGAACATCTGTGGAGAGATCTGAAAATGGCTGTGCACCGATGCTCCCCATCCAACCTGATGGAGCTTGAGAGGTCCTGCAAAGAATAACGGGAGAAACTGCCCAAATATAGGTGTGCCAAGCTTGTAGCATCAAACTCAAAAGACTTGAGGCTGTGATTGGTGCCAAAGTATTGAGCAAAGGCTGTGAATACTTACTTTTCATTTTTTATTTTGAATAAATTTGCAAAGATTTCAAACAAACTTCCTTCACGTTGTCATTATGGGGTAGTGTTTGTAGAAATTTGAGGAAAATATTGATTTTAATCCATTTTGGAATAAGGCTGCAACATAACGTGGGAAAAGTGAGGCGCTGTGGCTCCCCCTGGTGGCCGAGAGGCAGTAGTGCGAACGAGTGAGGCTCACTGACCTGGTGGAGGTGCTGGTCTTCTCGACAGTCGACATGAGGCGAGCGAACGCATCCACGACTCTACTGCCGCCCCCGCTGACGTCCAGCTTGGCTTGGGTCAACTCGTACAGCTCCGGATCCACGCCTGCACGCCATCACACGCATATCAGCACACTTTTGTGATACGTTACCATATGTAAAGCATGCAGGAACGGTCATTTGAAGGGACGGTTAAAGATACAGATGCAAATAGAGCAGAGATCAATAACACACAGACAGCAGTGCTAAACAGCAAACCTGGTATGGAGGTGGCCGTGCCAGAGGGCGACTCGTCCACGGGGCCGAAAAAATCGAGGTTGAGCAGAGACGAGCCTCCACTCGCTTCAGAGAGAACGAGGGATGGTGAAAGAGAGGAGAAGGGTTACGGACAGAGAGAGAAAACAGGAAAGCAGAAGTTGACATGCTCAGATCTGGGTTAGTGATGAAATCTACATTAGTGCTGGTTTCTGTTAGAGAAGCATTCATGAGGAGACGTTACTGCACAACTGCTAATCAACAGGTTAGCTTCACACTGACAGATACTCCAGAAGAAGAAAAGCTTAGTTTCTCCATTCTTCTCTGTGATGTTAGTGAGAAACGATAGAGCGCGGTTACCGTCCAGAGGGTTTGTAAGGCCACTGCTGCTCCAGTCGAACTGAACGGGAGGAAGAGACTCCTGACGGAAAAAAGGGAACATATCACAAAAGTAAGCAAAAAAGTGCTGTCAAATTGATTAATCGCATCCAAAATAAGTCTTTACATAATATATGTGTGTAACCATATATATATATATATATATATAAAATCTTAAATATGAAGCATTTACACGTAATAATTATACACAGTACACACACATATATTATGCAAACACAAACTTGCGATTAATCAAAATTTTTTAAATGTGCAACACTCGGTTTATTATTTTATTTAGTGATTGCTGTATCACTTTTATATATATATATTTTTAATTCTACTTTGTGTGACAATATTTTCAGATCAAATACAACCCTCTACGCACACCTTGGCAATAGAATCGCCATTGGCTAGTAACATTTTTCGTTTAGTCGCCAGACCGATATACTTTATTTTATATATATATATATATATATATATAAATAAATATATATAAAATTATTATTTATATATAAATACACACACAAGCATGTATATATTTAAGAAAAAAATATTATTTTTATATATAAAACATTTATATTTATATATATTATAGATTATATAAATGTATATACATGCAAATATTTCTTAAATATATACATGAATGTGTGTGTATTTATATATAAATAATAATTAACAGAGTACACACACATATATTATGTAAACACAAACTTTTATTTTGGATGCGTTTTCGCGATTAATCTTTTGACAGCCCTAATATATATATATATATATATATATATATATATATATATATATATATATATATATATATATATATATATATATATATATATATATATATAAATATAAATGTAACTGTAACAAATGTATAAATGTAACAAATTAATATATATATATATATATAATATATATATATATATATATATATATATATATTATATATATATATATATTAATTTGTTACATTTATACATTTGTTACAGTTACATTTATATTTTTATATATATATATATATATATATATATATATATATATATATATATATATATATATATATATATATATATATATATATATATATATATATATATATATATATATATATATATATATATATATATATATATATATATATATATATCACACATAAATCCAACTCTATATATCAAGCTGAGCGATAATATAGTTACATTTTGCAACGATGCAAACAATCATGCAATTGAGATTTTCAATATGTTTTTTCAATTTCAATATGAAAATTGTTATTTCATTGTTTTTTGTTATTATATCCTCTATTAAATTGGGCATCTCGTGAATGCGTCTGATGCGTCTTTGTGCACACGCTTCAGATGTGTCAATCTTACAGCGCGAGTAAGATCGTTTGGTTTACATCAGCATGAGTTTGAAAATCACATTTCATTGGTTCAGACTTATGCCATCAAGAATTCGCTATGAATATTCATAAAGTTGGAATGCTGCGCTTTGAAAACAATACCAAATTTGTGCTGAGGGAAGCAGTCGTAGTGAAGAGCAGAGAAAAACTGCGGTTTTCATGGAAAAAGCAGAGGTACTCCCCTCAGAAAACATACAAATAAAGACACGTTTAGATGTTTGATTGTTATTTAGAGTACTGGGATCGCCAGACGAGGGCTTAATGAACTCATTTTTGCGAAAACCTCAAATTCGGCATTTTTCACTTGTTTTGCCTGTAGCTCGAAAATGATCCCGTGCGCATTCCCACTCATTTTGCCAGCACGGGTCACACATATAGAGCTGAGCGATATGACCAACTCTGAGTCGACAGATGACGGTCGGTGAAGACGCTCACCTGGGCGGTGTCTGGCGGACAGGTGTTCAACTCCGTGGCGACTGAAGGAGATTGTGCTATTGAGGCGATCATTTCAGCGGCGGAGACGGGCTTCACCGGCTCTTTCGTGGGTTCCAGCATCCCCTGCAGGCCGACAGGTGTCAAAGATGATTGATTAAACACACATGAGGACGTTTAAAATAAACCGGCATCACACAGGGGGCTCGACTCACCAGACTGGCAGCGTACATTGGCACAATTACAGGCTGCTTTTTATGGCCCGTGAACAGCTGAGGAGGAAGAGACAACAGAAGTGAGGACCTGTTTTGTTTTTGGGCTCTACTAGAATATGTTTTCATGAGTGAATGTTCAAAAAAACATAATTTTTCACATATTTGACATTGTTGCAGCACCTCTTTTCCCAGCCTGTCAGTATCGCTCTGTTTACCACCTGTCTCTGTGAAGCCCCTCCTTCTGTGCTCTGATTGGTCAGCTGGACCAGTGCGTTGTGATTGGTCCAGCGTGTCGAGCGTGCTTGGGAAATGTCCCGCCCATTTACCATAACCACCAGTTTCAACACACTACTAACTCACTTAACCAAGACCCGCCCCTTTATTGTGCATAATGTCTTGGGCGGGAATTATTTAAATGAGGAATATTTAAATAGGGACTTTGTAACTTGTCAGAGCTTTTTCATGCTTAGCAACATCACACACTAAAGAAAGCTGGACATGTAAAAAACCACAGATAAAATACACTACATGTCTTTCCTTAATCCGACTCACTATATTTCTGGTGTCAATGCCGAGAGAGCAGAGCAGTGTTTTGTTGGTGTGAGAGCCGCCCCACTGGTACCGGAGGCCGTAGGCATTGGTGACGTCCTGCAGCTGCTGCCAGACGTCCCGCAGTGCCCTACACAGCCCACAGGAGGAGACAGAGAGCGTTTCATTGACCACAGGATAATAATCACGACTTCATTTGCATTTGGCACTCAGCAAACAAACTCGTAGCTCCTCACCCGTTGGTTGTCCCTCTGACGCCGTCTTCCTGTTCTGATGTGTCAGGAGGTTTGAGGAAGGTGTTGAGCGTGGTCACTTCTACCTCCACCTGCGGAGCGAGGACCAGCTCGAAACTGGCCTGGAAAATCTTCTCCAAACGGCTGTGCAGTGCAGTCTTAGTAGAAAACAGAGGAAAACCACGGCTTTAACAAACACCTTTTGAAAAAGATGGATATGAAATATGGAACTGCCTTTTGATTCAAAATTATGCATCAACTAAATCAAAGATAGTGGATGAAGTGAGAGAATAAACATACAAAGCTGTAAAAAAAAATTATTCAGCATGGATGCATTCAATTGATCCAAAGTGACTGTGAAGACATTTATAATAATATAACATTTCTATATCAAATAAATGCTTTTTTTTTTTTTACTTTCTATCCATGTGATGCCCGATCACATTTTCACAAAAATATGAACTGTTTTCAATATTGATAACAATAATAAATGTTTCAGAATGATTTGTGAAGGATCATGTGACACTGAAGACTGGAGTAATGATGCTGAAAATACAGCTTTGATCACAGGAATAAATTACACTTTTAACAATATATTCACATAGAAAACAGTTATTGTAATAATATTTCACAATATTACAGTTTGGACTGTATTTTTTAATCAAATAAATGCCGCCTTGGTGAGCAGAAGTTAATTTTACCACAAACTTGTACTTCTATCACATTTAATTTATTACTGAAAAGTATCTGAAAATAGCAGTGCAATTAAAAACAGAATATTTAACGCAATATTTCTGTCTGTTATTGAACTTTATGCTTAATGTAAGGGTGCTTTCACATCAGTTCGGTTAATTTGGTCCAAACCAAGGGCAAACAATTATACATTGTAGCATTTTTCAGCTTTTTTGGTTCCTTTTCACAGCACACTGATTGCTTTGGTCCGAACCAGTTGAAACGAACCAAAATGCAGTCACATGACAACATCCACATCACTCATTGGCCATGGCGTATTTCCTAAACTGCGACTGCGCGGGCTGGTTTAGTCCCTGGCCATAATCTATTACATTGTTTGTATACACCACAAATATGCAAACAATACATTTCTATAATGGTGCGTGGATGCGGCTTGAAAACGACGCTCTAATGCACTTCAAATGGCGAGAGCGCATCGCTCGTCACTTCAAGCAAAGATTGCGCTGTTCTTGTGAGGTTTCGAAAGTTGTGACCTAATATGGTCATCAGACCAAATTTCTATGAGGCTCCACACCTCATCGCTACTCCAAATTTGTCCGCGAGCTGCCATGCTAAAGTGCAAACTGTCAACAAACACTTCCTCATCCCATAATGCACTGCGCAGCTGACTACGGCAGCTGGTTTAGTCCAAAAATGATCAGTACGTTTTGCAGTTGGGTCTGTTCGAGGTCGGATCACAATCTCACCACAAACGAGCCGCTCCAGAGTTCGTTTGGAAGCGTACTCGGGACGCTTGTTTGGTCTGCTTTTGGTGCGCACCCGAGTGCGATCGCTGCTTTCACACCTGACCAAACGAAAACGGGAAAAACGAATTCTAGTACGATTCAACCGAACTAAATGAGGCAGCACCCTAAGAAAGCTGGATTTATTTTAAGACTAAGTACATGATGTTTTGCTGTTAATTAGCAAATGTTTCATTTTGACTTGCACAGAGGAAGTAATGAAAGAGAAATCTGAAAGGCTCTATTTGTGCTTAATCAGTCAGAGAGAGTAAACCATCCGGCCCAGGTACATTCCTGAATCTGATATCATTTCCTGTTGACGTCCTGCCAGTTTTCAATACCTTTCACCAACAAATTGAGGAACAGAATTAAGTAATTATAGACCATCAAAACAGTGTTTTAGGTTATTAGACCTACCGTTGTACAACTTTTGTGCTCCTCCGCACCCGTAGGGGGCGCCGAAACCGGCTGGTCTTTATTCCAGTCGTCTCCAGTCTTTTCAGTACTCGATGCATCCTGTTCCTGCCCGAACGTTGCCCACGATTCCCCGCCATTCTGGCTCTGCTCCGGCTCAGAGAAAGCCTGCCATCCTCCGTTATCTCCGGCATCGGCCTCCTGCGCAGAGCTGAAATCCGCGAAACTGTCGCTTTCAGGAAAGTCTGCTAACGTTGTTGTTTCCTCACCTGCCAAATCGGTTTTACTAGGTTCTTTTGATGCGTCAAAATCGCCAAATTCATCGTCTTCATCCTCCGCCGGGGGAATGGGGGCCGTTTCGGACTGCGTTGTGGCCCCCTGCTGGTCAAAATCAGCGAATCCAGTCGCGCTAAATGAGCTGGAGTCTCCAAAGTCCCCGAAATCGCCGAAATCCTCATCGTCGTCCTCGGCCAGTTGGCTGTGATCGGCCGGAGTGGCCGTGTCCTCCTGAAGCGGAGGCGAGGGTACGGATCCCGTCGTGCTAAAGTCACCGAATTCTTCGAGCGCGTCTGTCGATAGCGGCCGACCGAAGGAAGTCTCCGTTTCCGTTTCTTCGGTCTCTGAGCCCTTCTCATCTGATTGGTCAGCACTACACCTCTCCTCATTAGCGTCGTGTAACACCCCGTCGTCATCGGCCTCACTCTGAGCGACACCGTTATGGGCTAGCGGCTGCGCAGAGCTAACCGCTTCAGTAGTATCCGCTTCTAGATCCCTTTGATCTACATCCGACCCTTCATGAAAACTCAAGTTCCCGTTGCTGAGACCTTCTGAGTTTTCCGGAGGGAATCCAAACCCTGTGTTTCTCGAGTCCCTGCTGTCGTCCGCTGTACTAGCTCCTCGCACTTCAACACTGTCGCTAATGTCATTCTGTGCCGGTTGATTTGAATGTTCCCAGTCTGTATTTGAAGGCTGGCTGTGTTCAGCATTTGAAAAAGCAGAGAAATCGGCAAAATCATCTGGACTGACATCGATTTCATTGTTTTTGTGTGGCGTAGGTGGGCTTCCTCCTCGGTCTAACGTTGCGAATCCGTTGGTTAGCACTTCAGCGGTGCCATTGCAGTCAATGGCGTCGCGGTCAGTCCGAGAGCCCGTTGCTAACTCCAGGGATGTGATGTGAGCTTGGTGCTCGGTCAACTTTTTGAGTTCCTCTACGCTAACCGTTCTGCCATTGGGCGTGCCGGTCTGGCCAGACACCACGCCATTGGACTTTGTAGACCCTGCAGGTTGAGGAGGCAGTCCCACGACTCTTCCATTGCTCAGTATCTCCGGCGGCGAGGTGGCGTTCAAAGCCTGAGACTGGTTGAACGAGGTGGGCGTGTCAAACTCCGAGAAGCTGGTGCTATTCGGGACACCGGTGAAGTCGCTGAATTCATCGTCCTCGTCCTCGTCCTCCATCGGGGGTGGAGAGGAGGAGTACATGCGTATCACGTCGGGCTCCATGGGGCCCTGAGCAGAAACACACGGCCAAGAGCTCACGCCTGCAGAAGAGTAGCAAAGGCTCTAGATTAGCATCATCAATAAGACAAAACAAGAGCAAATCCAATCTAACAGATCACTACTTTCCAATGAGACGCAGTCAGGAATTTGACAACAACTAGATCTAGATTTGTGATTGTTTGAGGAAGTTTTCTTGGCAGATGAATGCATTGGGACTGAATGATTAAAGGGTTAGTTCACCCAAAAATGAAAATTCTGTCATTAATTACTTACCCTCATGTCGTTGGACACCCGTAAGACCTACGTTCATCTTCAGAACACAAATGAAGATATTTTAGTGTAAATCTGATGGCTCTGAAAGGCCTCCATTGGCACAATGGCACGGTTCACTCTCGAGACCCTTAAAAGGTACTAAAGACGTCGTTACAAAGTCCATCTCACTACAGTGGTTCTACAATAACTTTATGGAGTGACGAGAATAGTTTTTGTGCGCAAAAAAACCCTAAATAATGACTTATATAGTGATGACGATTTCAAAACAAGGCATCATGAAGCTTTGAAGCGTTATGAATCAGTGAGTCGAATCATGATTCGGATCGCGTGTCAAACCGCTGAAATTTGGCAATCCAAACTGCTCATTCAACTCACTGATTCATAACGCTTCAAAGCTTCATGATGCCTTGTTTTGAAATCGTCATCACTATATAAGTCATTATTTAGGGTTTTTTTTGCGCACAAAAACTATTCTCGTTACTCCATAAAGTTATTGTAGAACCACTGTAGTGAGATGGACTTTGTAATGACGTCTTTAGTACCTTTTTAGGGTCTTGAGAGTGAACCGTGCCATTGTGCCAATGGAGGCCTTTCAGAGCCATCAGATTTCAACTAAAATATCTTCATTTGTGTTCTGAAGATGAACGGAGGTCTGACGGGTGTCGAACGACATGAGGGTCAGTCATTAATGACAGAATTTTCATTTTTGGGTGAACTAACCTTTTAACCAAGATTGCAAGGTGGCTTAGTGCGGTTTTCATATTTCAAAGGCTGCCATTTAATTAGATAAATATATGCGCTGCATGTTTCAGAGTGAAGCGCAGCGCTGTGTACATGAGCTCATGATCCAGTGTTTTGAGTCTCAAACTGAGCTGCCCGTGTAAATGAACACAGCTCTGCGTTTCACTCTGAAACATGTAATGTGTGCGCGCCATTTAATAATCGCATCTATTCATCTGCTCTAAGTTTGGGTTGCTTATAATGTGGATTTGGGAATGCAATATGTGCCAACTATCTTCCCGTATTTGTTGTCAACAAAAGAGAAGCTTAAAGAGCTCGACTAAATGCTAGTGGACGAGAAGAGGCTTAAAGGGGCACTTCAGCGCTGGGAAGATGAATGTGTATTTAAACTGGGTCATTTATGCAGTAGAAATGTGAAATTATTTTTGAATTTGGTGCCTTCTAGACTGAGAAAAGACAGACATTTTTTTTGTCTCATGTGGATGAAAGACAACAACTCCCAGAATGCACTTGCTTTGCTGCCCTACGAGGCCACTCCCAAAGCCAAGCCACTGGTTATCACTTGCCCACCATGACACCGCGCCCACTGTTGTTTTGATCTTCATAGTAATAAAATAATTTCCTTCAGTTAGAGAACAGACACTACAAATAAAAACGGAACGTGTCTTTTCAATAAAGTGTGAGTGAGCCGAACGAAAGTCATGACACACATTCATCATGAGAGAAGAGCTGAGCAGGGCTGAGGTAAGCGTGGCTGTCATTCTCAGTGTCCAGTCTGGCGTTATCAGATCACATGTGGAAGCTTAACTTTCATAGGAATTCATTGAAAAGTTGAAACACTCACTTTGCTCTGCACCGCTCCGTTATTAATGCCCGATCCGAGCAGCCGTGCGCATTTACATTCTGTGTGTGAGATCTCTCCCCTGTGGGCGGGTCGATAACATGCAGAACAGCTCCATCTAGTGGCTGTAGTCTCTAGCCTCTGGCCAAAAAATCCTCAGATGACGCAAAATGATGATATTTGTGCCATCGGAGGATTTTTTCCAGAAATAAAATCCATAATTCTCTTGTCTGAGGGGGACATGAGGTGGGGAAAGTACCACAATTTGAATATACTACCGGGTTTCTACTGATACAAAGCTTAAAGGAACTGTATGTAAGAAATGTATTTCAATTAATCATAAAATGGCCCTGATATGTCACTAGACATTAAGAAATCATGTTAAATAAAAATATTTATATCACTGACAACGGTTGTCTGGCCAAGATATTGTCATTTAAAAGTGAAGTTGCAGCCCTCAACTGATGTTGATGTTGACATGTTGTGTTTTGGCCTGAAGCGCCACCCTCCACCTGTCCACCAATCACGAAGTCAGTAGTGTTTCTGCATTCGGGTTGCCAGCTCTGCTCTAGTCAACACAGCTGCAGCTACAAACTTTTTGGATAAACAATGTCTAACTTTACGAAACCTAAACGACCTCGTTATGAATCAGAAAAACGTCGTGACAGTGTCCGAAATAAAACAAGGATTTGAGATGCCTTTGAAAGATGTAGACGGCTGAAAACGGAGAATAATTTGAAGACTGATGCCAACGTAGCTAATTTTCTCCTGGACAGGTCAGGTTCATCTATGTTTGGCTAACTTGTACTTAATGTAAATGGACATTTCAAATATTCATGACAGTCGAACAAAGATATGCATGTTCGTGCAAAGTAACGTTAGGTTAGCGCAGATGGAGGAGGTGGGTCATTGAATTGAAAAGGTAACGTTAATGAATTGTTTGGTAAATAAAAACGGCGAGTCGTCATTGCTAACATTAGTAATGCATTATCAGAGCCCGTTTCTCTGTCATTATGCTGGGACGCTGAGGAAAAAAACATTAGCACGCCTATTATGGCAATGTGAAAACGTATTTGAGACGGTAGCCTAACGTTACCTCATATTCCTCATTCGTTCTTCGCATATATAGTGGACAAAACATGCTGCAAGTGGACCTGTATGACCATTGCTAATGTTATTTAGCTTTGCTGTAATAATACTATAATATACTATAGTATTTTTTTATGTGGGAATGTACGAGCGTTCATATTTACGATTATATTTGGCTAATCGCCATAAGTAAATTGCGATTCATAATTACTTCACAAAACATCGCTCTTGAAGCATAAACATAATTAACAGAAAGAAAAAAACGTACTGTGTAGGACTCGTCACTTGCCATTGAAAGCTCCTTGTAGCAGCCTACCTTCCTTTTTTAATGCTAAATCACTGAAGTTAACCCTTTAAGGTTTTTTTTTTTTTTTTAACCGTCCACACAGTCGAATGCACCGCCTTGCAAAGTATACTTCTTTGGACTCGTATGTGTACACAGGCATTCACCACATGCGCAGTTTTGAGCCCCACAAGTTACAACCTATGTAAACACAGCTAAAAAATTAAATGCAAATGTGCAACCTGCGCATACAAAGTATAATTTGTCCATTAGTCGACCTAGATTTTATTAGTCAGTTAGCCACAGGAACAAAATACTCCACAGGAAGTGGCGAAGTCAGTATTTTACAATAAATCCTTAGACATTTCTAATGATTTTTAGTCATAGGCTGTCTGCATATTAACAGGTTTTCTGTAAAAAAAATATTATTATTATTATTTTATACTGTTATATTTATTCTTAGATGCTATTTTAAAATTTTAATAACGAAAATGTTATGGTAATAGTAATATTTCTTATTTTTATTTAGCAATAATAATAATAATAGCCATATTAATATATTAGATTAGATTAGATTCAACTTTATTGTCATTACACAAGTACAGGTACAAGGCAACGAAATGCAGTTTTCAACTGCATATAAACAAAATGTTATATACACACTTTTAATTTGTAAAAAATAAATAAATCGCAATTAGATATTTTCCCCAAATCGTGCAGCCCTGATACTAGGGCTGGGTATTGACACAAATTTCACAATTCGATTCTGATTCTGATTATTTTGGATATATATATTATCAGGTACAATACATGGCAAATTTTCTCAAGGAAAACAAATCTCTCAACTAATGCTGTAAACTACTGTAGCCTACTATAATATTGAAGGTAAAAATTAACCGATTTGTATGCAAACACTTAAATTACACTCAATTATGTTTTTTTATAATAATAAAGTTATAATATTAACTCCTTAAATTCTACTCCAATTCGTTTTTTAAAATATAAACATTTAAATGGTGGCCGTCATAAAAACTTGCCAGATTTATTCATACATGCATTAAATATTGAAGAACATTAACAATTCTAATGAATTAAAATGATAAATATCATTATTATTGTTGTTTTATAGTCATGTTGATACATAAATCACACGAAAAAAAAATTTTTTAAATCACAATCACAATTTTCATCAGGGGAAAAAAAGTGCCCCAAATCGTGCAGCCCTACAACACACGTAACCCGACCAGACTGCTGGACCGCTATTAACATAATTAAAGTGTCAGGATGCCCACCGGATTAGTCCAAAACTGTAATTACATTTAATTTGAAACGGAAAGGATGATTTTGAAATGGTTTCTGACACACAAAGGAAGTCGGCGCCTTCTGCAACGCTGCATGTGTTAAACGCAACAGTGAGAACAGCAGGAGTGACTGCATCTTCCTCCTTAACTGACATAAGCCTCGCTTCTCTACATCAGCCTCGTCCGTGTGTAATTACTGGACCACAATCACTTCTACTATTAGTGTTAGTGAGTTTAATGCTAAATATTACAATTTAGAGGGGAGTTTTGTGCTTTAATACCATGCAGAGCGTTGAGGAGACAACCATCAATAAATCTTCTTAATCTTGATATGAATAAGATTTGTGTTTATTATGTTTATTCACAGCACAGATAACATCCCACCATTGCCAGCGCTCACTAGGATAGTGCTCAAGGGCCTATTTACAGAAACCTGTAGTCAAACACAAACCAAATCAGCGGGAGTAAAACAGACAGATCGCCTTCAAATCAGACACTTATTAAGTGCTAATAGGAGAAGTGGTGACTTAAGTGGAGCAGGGAACGTCAAGAATGAACAGTCACTGAATGCAATTACTTACAAAGTCCAGCAAACGCACAAGCCAAATAAAACAGGGTCTATTGTACTGGGGACTTTGTCAGAGTTGTTTGCTCAAAGGCGGGTCAAACAATGACATGAATGTCACTTTAAATAACAGGACGTTCTCCGCCAAACCACGGTTTACATTAAATCACTTTAGCGACCCGTATGTTTAAAGGTTTCTCTATACTAGCACAAATACAACAAGAAAAAAGTACCATCGAGAAAGCATATACAGATTTCCTATTGAGTTATTTACTACCCTGGTTTATTATTGTGAAAATAAAGAGTAAAAATGAACATGCAATGAAGGACATTATCATCCATTTGATCAGAGTGACTGTATTTTCCCATAAGGATCAAGCCATTTAAAGGGCACTAGATCTATAAATAACCATAATCATAACTGAATATTCATATTATTTATGTAATGTACTACTATAACTCTTCTGAGGTACACAAGCAACGTTTGATTACATTTTGTTGTATACTTTCAAGTTGTCAAGTACACAAGACACGCACTTTAAGAGTACAGTTATTAACTCAGTTATTAATTTACTATAATTTAGCTGATTTTAATATGAGACAGCAGGCCTACAGCACATAAACTGATACAATTTTCGAAACTAATCAGATTTAAATCTGGATTAAACTGACATGTAGTCCTTCGGACGGGATCGAATCGGTTTTGGGGATGTTTACATTACGGCTAGCAGTTAGCAGTTAGCCTGATCACAGCAGTGCAATTACACCTGACAGCACTCAATGAGGTGTTTAACGCCGTCACAACAAGCGGCTTCTTTCTGAACAGTTAAACAAGTTGCCATAAGAGTCGTGTTATTGTTCTCCAAGTGATTTAGAAGCACAAACTCTATAGGTTAGCATGTAAACTCAATGTAGCATCAGAACCCATTGATTAACACGGGCGATGCTAGCAGGCTAATGTTAGCATAGGCTAACGGCTAGCTCTCGCGCAGCTGTCAGTCATGTTCTTACCTCTGGAGTCCGGAGGGATGTGTCCATCCTCACGAGCGCATCCCGCGCGCCGACCGCGAGCATCTGTGGCTCTTACATACACACACACACACAACAGGCTCGATCTCGCTCTGTCAGTCTGTGTATGTATGTGTGTGTGTGTGTGTGTGTGTGTATCCTTATCCTGCTCTTTTCCCGAGGATTACCCAGCATGCATCATGGGCTGTGGTGTGGCACTTCTGGACTCTCATGTGTTGATTGGATGAAGCTGATTTGGGAGATTTCAACCAAACCCAGCACTGAATTCATGTCCCTCATCCTATCATATAAAAGTCATATATATGTGTGTGTGTGTGTGTGTGTGTGTGTGTGTGTGTGTGTGTGTGTGTGTGTGTGTGTGTGTGTGTGTGTGTGTGTGTGTGTGTGTGTGTGTGTGTGTATGTGTATATATATATATATATATATATATATATATATATATATATATATATATATTAATGTATAAAGACCAAATTTATACTGAGACAAATTAATATTATAAATATGTGTAAAATATTATTTGGAAATAATGGTTTATATTAAGTTACTCACTATAGTACTGTACTATGTGTTATTTATTTGTTTATTTTAATTTAATCTATACATTTAATTAGTGTAATCCTTTTTTTTATTTAATTCATGTATTTTAATACATTTTACTTTCATGTTTATTTATTAATTTATATAACATTTTATTCTAATCTACTTTAATATTTATTTTAATTTATTTATTTATGTGTTTATTTATTATTTTTGGAAAAAAGTGCACAAATTGCACTTTAACCTAAATAACCAATTTATACTGTTAAAATTTATCAAATTAATATTATAAATTTAATTATTATTATAATTAATATTATATTTAAAAATAATATAAACATGTGCAAAACATAATTTGAAAATTATTTTTAAGTTTATATTCAGTTACATTAAGTGATTTATTTATTTATTTTAATTTGTTTATTTTATTTTATTTATTTAATTTGTATATTTTGATAATTTATTTATTTTATTTTGTATTTATTTAGTTATGTAGTTATTTAATTAATTTATTTAAATAAAAAAATTAATCTATGTATTTCATTTTTATTTTATTTTTTGAAAATACATTGTTTTGCCTAAAAGCCCAATTTATACTATAAAAAATTATATTATAAATATGTACAAAACATAATTTGGAAAATGTTTTTTTTTTTTCTATTCAGTTACATAAAGTTTTTTCTACACACTTTAGTACTGTACTGTAATATGTTTTATTTATTTGTTTACTCCAATATAATCTGAACATATTTATTTGAATCAAATTAAATTTTAATCAAATGGTTATTATTTATTTTAATGTACTTTTTTATAATTTATTTTAATGTATTATTATTACTTTTTATGTTTTATTTTACTCTACATGATTTGTTTTTCTCTAGGCATTTTCACGGACTGAAGTTTGAAAGCGAATAGAATAGAACTGAGCAGAATAGATGTTGATCTCATATATGAAGCAGGGTCGTTTGTTAAAGGGGTGGTGGATTGCCCCTTTTTACAAGATGTAAAATAAGTCTCTGGTGTGTGTGTGTGTGTGTGTGTGTGTGTGTGTGTGTGTGTGTGTGTGTGTGTGTGTGTGTGTGTGTGTGTGTGTGTGTGTGTAGTTTGAGCTCAAAATACCACACAGATCATTTTTATAGCATGTTAAAATTGTCACTTTTTAAAAAAACAAGCCGTTTTTGTGTATGTCCCTTTAAATGCAAATGAGCAGCTGCTCATGGGGCGGAGCTTCTAGAGCTGGTGATAATGATGGAGAGACTTAAGAAGAAGTGCAACATGTAGAGTGAGACGTTTCTGAAGGGTTAGTTGATGAATTTATAAAGCTGATGTTAACGATCTTCAAGTCATTGATCAGCATATTCTGTCATGATAATCACACCCCCTTTGTTGTGTGTTCTCGGGGGCGGGGTTTATGTAAATTTCCGGAGGAAGCTTGTGTAGTCCCTGCCAGCCGTTTGTTGTAGTCCTTAAAAAGCGAAGTAAATATCTCCCTTTGAGTTGAACTCTGAGCGTCGTACATTTGCAGATGTTGTTTATGCTCAAACAGCAACATCACACACTCACTAAAGTTAAAAAAGTCAATTGATAATCAACCACCCCTTTAATTACCAGTTGGTTTCGAGGGTGTTGGCAAGTTTTTGTGTATACTAGCCCAAATCAAGAGTCTCAGCCACGGCTATCTCATACTGTCACTGTAACTCTGTCCTTCCTCAGAGGTTCTTACAGGTGTTGAAGCAAGATATTTCCTGGATCCAGACCAAATGAAACAGCACATTTCTCTATCTCCTGAAAGATAAACAAAATAAAGAAACAACTCTACTATAATAGCCTCAGTCATCAGGAAGCAGAGCAGAGATAAGAACGGCAACAGGAAACCCGATGGCAGCACAATATGCAGGAAGACGACAAGTGTCCAGAGGTGGACAAAGTACACAACTCCATTACTTGAGTGAAAGTAAAAAGTACTACTAGTCAAATATTACTCCGTTACAAGTCAAAGTTGTTAAAAACTATTTTTACTTAAGTAAAAGTACAGAAGTACTTGCTTTTAAAAGTACTTAAGTATCAAAAGTAAATTTCCTTTTTTATGTCGATGCATTATTTTATTATTGTTGCATTGTTGTATAAATGCACGCTATTCCATGGTGGTTTAAGCCAGTTAGTGATGCTCCATACGACCACCTTGAACTAATTTAAATACTTAAAAGTTACAAAGCTTTTTACAAAGCTGCTGTCACTTTAAGGCAGAATGCACAAATCCAACACACTGATACACATCCGATATTCCCCCAACTGTTTACGTTCACTTAAGACATAATCAACTTTGTTTACGTGAATACTTCCCAAAATGAAAATTGACATTTTGTGTGTATTGGTCTGTTTAAGTGCGAAAAACACACAAAAGAAAGCTCTATTCAGTACTCGTGCTCTGGCATCTCAGAGGCACATAAAAACAGACTGAACTGAGCTCCTTCATCATGCTTTTTCAGATTCATCCATATGTCTATGCTTCTCTTTCTCCCAGACATTTACATTTAGCACAACAAAAAAAAAACTTTTAAAGAAGAAAAAAAATCATCCACTGACTTGCAAAGCTGCTACAGAAGCGACTTTTGACTTCGAGGGCCTTGATAGAAATGTAGTGGAGTAAAAAGTACGATATTTGTCTTTCAAATGTAGTAAAGTTAAAGTAAAAGTTTCCCTAAAAAATAATACTTCAGTAAAGTACAGATACTCAAAAAGTGTACTTAAGTACAGAACTCAAGTAAATGTACTTCGTTACTGTCCACCTCTGCAAGTGTCTTATATTTCCATGAGCTCTAAACATCAACTATCCAGACAATCCAGACAGGAAGAGAAAGTCATACTTCAGTCATTTACATCTTTCTTTATATCCAAACGTTTCTCGTGTTTTTCTGCAACCTCATGGTTATAATGCGAACGATCTACAATATAGTCAATAGTGTGTGCGGCCTTGCTACAAACACCACTCACAACACAAGATCACTCATTAGAAGACGTTTATTAATTATATAGAAGTGTGCACAACTTGTGCTTCGTGACAATAAATACACAACAGCCATTCAAAAGCACAGGAATGCAAAGATTTTCTCCCTGATTTTATTCTCCTGGTCTCAAGTAACGAAAGCACCTAATGAACATCATCCGCTCTCCATCACGTCTATAAACATAAAATGCAGTGCTTTTAAGAACAAGTGCTTGTCAATGGAGTGATCACTGTTACTGTAAGACGTATGCGACTCCTAAAGCACTGTTTAGTAAACATGTATTCAGGAAATAAATATATAATCTCTGTCGGTTTCCACCTGAGTGCCTGAGCTGGAGAGCAACACTGTGGGTTCAGGCAGTGTGTTCAGATATAGCTTTGACTAATGTTTCTGCAACATCTAGACTATCCACGACCACATTCATCTCACATCTATAAAGTGTGCTGATATAAGAATTATGGCATCACTGTAAAGTCAACATGAAAACAAACTCTTGGTCTTATTGTGCTTGATTTAATGGTGTTTTGTATATAATAATCTTTAATGAAAACGTTTGCTCTTCCTCTGAAAAGCCTCGACTGACGTCATTTAAAGGTGCAGTGAGTGATTTCTGAGAAACGCTGTTGAAAGTGGATCGGACTGGGCGGCACACCACACTAATCAGCACCAATCAGTGCGTGTCTACGCATGAAGGGGAGGAGAGAGAGTGAGCCAATCAGCAGTAGGGGGCGTGTCCACTCATGATGGGGGACGAGAGAGTGAGCCAATCAGCAGTAGGGGGCGTGTCCACTCATGATGGGGGACGAGAGAGTGAGCCAATCAGCAGTAGGGGGCGTGTTCACTCATGATGTAGGAACGAGAGAGAGTGAGTTAATCAGCAGTAGGGGGCGTGTCCACTCGATGTTGGAGGGAGTGAGCCAATCAGCAGTAGAGGGCGTGTCCACTCGATGTTGGAGAGAGTGAGCCAATCAGCAGTAGGGGGCGTGTTCACTCATGATGTAGGAGGAGAGAGAGTGAGTCAATCAGCAGTAGGGGGCGTGTCCACTCGATGTTGGAGGGAGTGAGCCAATCAGCAGTAGAGGGCGTGTCCACTCGATGTTGGAGGGAGTGAGCCAATCAGCAGTAGAGGGCGTGTCCACTCGATGTTGGAGGGAGTGAGCCAATCAGCAGTAGGGGGCGTGTCCACTCCT
Organism: Gobio gobio; assembly: GCF_949357685.1. Classification (NCBI taxonomy): domain Eukaryota; kingdom Metazoa; phylum Chordata; class Actinopteri; order Cypriniformes; family Gobionidae; genus Gobio; species Gobio gobio. The sequence goes on along the minus strand of NC_137099.1, from coordinate 57,635,555 downwards.
GATGTAGGAGGGGAGAGAGTGAACCAATCGGCAGTAGGGGACGTGTCCACTCATGATGTAGGAGGAGAGAGAGTGAGTCAATCAGCAGTAGGGGGCGTGTCCACTCATGATGTAGGAGGAGAGAGAGTGAGTCAATCAGCAGTAGGGGGCGTGTCCACTCATGATGTAGGAGGAGAGAGAGTGAGTCAATCAGCAGTAGGGGGCGTGTCCACTCATGATGGGGGAAGAGAGAGAGTGAGTCAATCAGCAGTAGGGGGCGTGTCCACTCATGATGTAGGAGGAGAGAGAGTGAGTCAATCAGCAGTAGGGGGCGTGTCCACTCATGATGTAGGAGGAGAGGGAGTGAACCAATCGGCAGTAGGGGGCGTGTCCACTCATGATGTAGGAGGAGAGAGAGTGAGTCAATCAGCAGTAGGGGGCGTGTCCACTCATGATGTAGGAGGAGAGAGAGTGAGTCAATCAGCAGTAGGGGGCGTGTCCACTCATGATGTAGGAGGAGAGAGAGTGAGTCAATCAGCAGTAGGGGGCGTGTCCACTCATGATGTAGGAGGAGAGAGAGTGAGTCAATCAGCAGTAGGGGGCGTGTCCACTCATGATGGGGGACGAGAGAGTGAGCCAATCAGCAGTAGGGGGCGTGTCCACTCATGATGTAGGAGGAGAGAGAGTGAGTCAATCAGCAGTAGGGGGCGTGTCCACTCATGATGTAGGAGGAGAGAGAGTGAGTCAATCAGCAGTAGGGGACGTGTCCACTCATGATGTAGGAGGAGAGAGAGTGAGTCAATCAGCAGTAGGGGGCGTGTCCACTCATGATGTAGGAGGAGAGAGAGTGAGTCAATCAGCAGTAGGGGGCGTGTCCACTCATGATGGGGGACGAGAGAGTGAGCCAATCAGCAGTAGGGGGCGTGTCCACTCATGATGTAGGAGGAGAGAGAGTGAGTCAATCAGCAGTAGGGGGCGTGTCCACTCATGATGGGGGACGAGAGAGTGAGTCAATCAGCAGTAGGGGGCGTGTCCACTCATGATGTAGGAGGAGAGAGAGTGAGTCAATCAGCAGTAGGGGACGTGTCCACTCATGATGTAGGAGGAGAGAGAGTGAGTCAATCAGCAGTAGGGGGCGTGTCCACTCATGATGGGGGAAGAGAGAGTGAGCCAATCAGCAGTAGGGGGCGTGTCCACTCATGATGTTGGAGGAGAGAGAGTGAACCAATCGGCAGTGCTACTACTGTGGTGACACAAGTGGGGGTGTGTCCACTCGTGACTTGCTTCAAATTTCAATCTCAAATATCAACAGTGTTACTCAGAAATCTCTTACTGCGCCTTTAATAGTGTTAACACCCCAGTGTTCTGGTATAAAACGCCCATTTTTCACAATCCTGATGAAAAAAAATATAATAGTAACATTTTACAATAAGGTTCAATTTGACATTAAGTAACTACATTAGTTAACATGAACTAATAATGAAAAATGTATGAATTATTATTATAGAATTATTGTAAAGTGTTACCAATTACACCAGTCGAATGCCCTTTCATGTTGACTTCAGCAAAAGAATTGTGATGCTCATAAAAATAAATGCCTCCTCACAGCTCAAAAAGAGGGTTGAAGTTCACTTCACGAGCTCTATAGAGTGTACTTCAGTATCATAGACAGTCTTCACTGATGGACGACCTGCTTTTATATGGCAGCACCAGACTTCAGTTCAGCTTAGTGATGGTCAGACTGCCGCTGATCTGTATGGTGTCGATGGCCGTCAGCGGCGTCACGCGATGGTAGAAGCTAAAGAGCTGATGGCCGTCCACGAGCACGAGGAAGCGCGAGTGCTCACAATGGATCTCAACCTGAACAAACAGCACAGACAACCGCCATTACATTGGGAGACACAAGGTAGTAATGCATAAACTCAATGGAGATACTGACCCTGAACGGCTGTTCCGCGATGAAGGGGAAATAAGGAATCGACCTCTCCTCCTCACCCCAGCTATCAGAAACACAGGCGTTTCGCAAAATATCCCGTTCTTCGAACCGTACACACATATCCAGAGCCACGTCTTCACAGCCGCACGTCAGACTGATGTCGAAACTGAGAGCAAGACGAAAACATGTGAAGCCAAAACATCAGTTTATAAGAGGTCACGCACTCAAGAAAGTATAAATGACATTGTCTAGACGCCGTGATCTTATCAGAAGGTTTTCGGTCCAGCCTCATTCCGACTTAACAAGCTGGAAGACGGACTTTGATCACTTAAAGGAACACGCCGACTTTTTGGGACTTTAGCTTATTCACCGTATCCCCCAGAGTTAGATAAGTCCATACATACCATTCTCATCCCCGTGCGTGCCATAACTCTGTCTGACACACCCACCGCTAGCCTAGCTTAGCACAAAGACTGGAGGTGAATGGCTCCAGCTAGCCTACTGCTCAATAATTGTCAAAATAACGCCAACATTTTCCTATTTACATGTTGTGATGTGATAGCTGGAGCCGTTTACCTCCCGTCTTTGTGCTAAGCTACTCTATCAGTGAGCAGTGTTGGGGGTAACGCATTACAAGTAACTTGAGTTACGTAATAATATTACTTTTTCAAGTAACTAGTAAAGTAACGCATTACTGTTCAAATTTACAACAAAATATCTGAGTTACTTTTTCAAAAAAGTAACGCAAGTTACTTTTTCACATTTATTTGACTGACAGCTCTCCTGCCCCCATGTTGTGAAAAATAAGTGCAGAGGCGTGTGTGTGTGTGTGTGTGTGTGTGTGTGTAAACATGATGGTTATTGTAGTTCTAGACTAAATGTGAGCATTTACTCATCTCACTTGCAAAATAAAGATTCTGTACTCCTCAAAATGAATAAAATCAGTCAAATGCAAAATCAGAGTACTCAAACCTCAAATATATAAATGTTAAATAAAACATATTTTTATGCATTTAATCTACCTTTACTGACCAATGTCGTGCTGCTGACCTTTGATGATTCAGTTAAGCCATGAGCAAAAATTACTAGATTTTTTGTTTTTATTGGTAAAACGTTTTTCTCCTGCGTCCTATTCTTCCATTATCCAGAATGGCAGCACATTTATACCTCAGCCTGAGGCCTATTATTTCAATTTTGGTATGAAGAGGTCTTTACATTTGCACAAAAAAGGACTTTTTTTGCTATTAAAAAACAAAACTAAAAAGCAAGCCCAGCCCAGGTGAGAAAAAGTAACGCAAAAGTAACGTAACGCATTACTTTTATTAAAAAGTAACTAAGTAACTCAATTAGTTACTTTTTAAGGGAGTAACGCAATATTGTAATGCATTACTTTTCAAAGTAACTTTCCCCAAAACTGTCAGTGAGTGTGTCAGACAGAGTTATGGCACGCACGGAGATGAGAATGGGATGTATGGACTTATCTAACTCTGGGGGACACAGTGAATAAGCTAAAGACCCCAAAAGTTGGCGTGTTCCTTTAAGTTATACAGATAAGATGAAGCGCAACCGCGGTGTCCCAAGGTTTGAGTGTGTGTGTGTTTTGACATAAGCTACCTGTCTGGATCTGCGTTCACGACGCCCATGATTGTGATTTTCTTCCCGGGTCGCAGTCCGCCCCGGATGCCGCCACAGAACGGCACGGCCTATCACGCACAGGACAGGGACATCAGGCAAAACATGTAAATACAAACAAAACAACATTTGCTGGCCGAGTCATTACCAGTTTTTGTGGCTCATCTTTTTGCGGTGACTCCCCGAAAGAACTGCTCAGATTTCTGTTTCTCTGCGGAGGATAAAGCACAACCAGGAAGTAAGGAGGTAGCCGTTTGTGCAAAAAACATGCAAATTACGTGTACATCATGTCAGGTGGAAACTTTTCTGGAAAAACTGATTCATACCTAAAAGGTAATGTTACAGAGAACATACTGTATCCATGCTGTTTTCTTCTATACAATGAAAGTGAATGGGGACTGGATCTGTCAGACCCCCAAAGGACCAAAATCACCATAAATATACAACAGAAGTACTCCATATGAACTATATCCCAAGTCTTTTGAATCAAATCAGTCAATATTCAGCATATTTAACGTTGGCAGGCAACTATCAAGACATACAAGAATGTGTTTAAGCACCAAAGTTGTAGATAATAGTGTGCAATACTTTTTTTGTTGTCGTTTTGGGGCTTGACAGCTCGTCCCCATTCACTTCCATTGTAAGAGAAGTGTCGACATTCTGCTAAAGATCTCCGTTTGTGTTCCACAGTAGTAAGTAAGTTTATACAGGTTTGGAAGAATACGAGGGTAAGTAAACGATGACAGAGTTTGTATTATTATTATGGGTGTAATACACCTTTAAATCATCAATACAACTTGTTTCCGTGTGTGACGCAGGACACACGGCTTACTAATGAAAATACTCACAAGTTCCTGTCGGACTGCGCTCAACTCCGCCATCTTCCACGCAGATCCACCATGGAGGTCCTCGGATTCGGTTCGGTTCGGTACGGGAAGCAGGGCACGGATCGAGTCGGTTCGTGTGCGTTTCCAGCGGAGGAATTCAGAGAGGCGCGTTCGTCCAATCAGCGCGCGAACAGCAGGTTTTGCCTCGTGACGTGAGCAGGGGCGTTAATCCGAGCGCTTGACTCGTAATCAGCTCTAATAACTTCAGTCTTCGTGTAGTTTATCCCCATGGCCATTGGACTCAGAAGAGAAATGTTTTTGGAATTTATTTCCTCCTCATTGGAGCCAAAAGGCTTAAAATATCAATGTTTTTGTTCGTTTGTTTGTTTTTTTTGGTACGTATCCCATGGTAACATCTGGAAGTAGCTACCATGGTACATGCGTACACATTTGAAAGGAAAATCTGAATTTAAAGGGATAGTTCACCTAAAATGAAAATGTTGTCATTACTTATTCACCCTTAAGTTATTCCAAACCTGTGAGTTTATTTCTTCTGTTGAACACAATAGAAGATATGTAGGAAATCAAACAGTTGGCGGAAGTCAAGTGTTTGACTTCCAAAATTCTTCAAAATATTGTCTCTTGTGTTCAACAGAAGAAATAAACCCATACAGGTTTGGAATAAATTAAGTGTGAGTAAGTGATGACACAATTTTCATTTTTGGGTGAACTGTCACTTTAAATCTCTTCAGATTCTTCGACGACTAAATGTTATGAACTTTGCTGCCTAATTAATAATGTTAGCCAAATGTTTTAGTTTCTGTTTCTCATTAGGAAGTGGATGAGAAACGTCTGATGAGACAAAGTTAATACATTTAAACAACCCCATAAAGTACCTCCGGCTATAAAAGAGCGACTTCTGAGCACGTTTGACGTGTTTCATGCTAGACGTGTGGTCAGAAACGTTTAATCCGTCGTGATGTATGAACACAGCAGACAGATTCCACACTGTCATAAAATATAATTGAGATGATGAGTAATAAATACAGTGATTTAAACCATGTGTAGACGGGTAATTCCAGCCTGCAGTTGCGTAACAGTGAAATGTGTTAACATAAACTTAATTTAGAGAAGGGCCCGAGGAAATGGAAGGAAAGGATTTTCAGACAGATGCTGTAAAACATTCCGCTCTGAAACTCTTTTATTCTGATGATGGACTGTGGACTGAACGAAGGAGCCTGTGTTTTACACACTGTGTGCTCTGAGTCTGAACGTCGCAGTTTGGATGTTGGGCAGCAGCAGCACAAGCAGTCATGTGTGTATTGTGTTGTGAATGTAAACACAGCAGGTGGCAGTATAGAGCAGTTCTTTACTTTCTGCCTTTACTTTATCTATCTATCTATCTATCTATCTATCTATCTATCTATCTATCTATCTATCTATCTATCTATCTATCTATCTATCTATCTATCTATCTATCTATCTATCTATCTATCTATCTATCTATCTATCTATCTATCTATCATCTATCTATCTATCTATCTATCTGTCTGTCTGTCTGTCTGTCTGTCTGTCTGTCTGTCTGTCTGTCTGTCTGTCTGTCTGTCTGTCTGTCTATATGTCTGTCTGCCTGTCTGTCTCTGTCAAATTCAAACAAGCTTTATTGGCATGACGTGTACAGTATTTCCAAAGCATTGGCCATTACATAAGCAATGTAAAGAGAAAAAAAT
>NC_137099.1:57579451-57624451 GCF_949357685.1 Gobio gobio | reverse complement strand
CGTGGCGGAAGAAGAAGAAGATGAATAATAAATATAGCTGCAAGCAGCAATACCGGGGCCAAGCGCAAAGAAGAAGACAAGACATGCCAAAATGGCTGGCAGTGTCAGATCAACTGGAGCAATGAGCAATTAATCACGTTTTAAGATGATTTTAGGCAAAAGGCTGAAAAATGCATTGTAGTCTGAGAGTGTCAGACCAACTGCAACAATTAACAATTATACAGTTTAAGAAGATTAGGCAAAATGGCTGAAATATCATATATAGAGTCACTGATAATATAAGTTAATGGTTTATCACTTTTGACCAATAGGTGGCACAGTTACGAAATTGATGTGGTGTAGTCAGAATAAGGGAACAATGACACATGCAAAGTTTGATGCCAATATGTCAAAGCATTGCAGAGATACAGCCTCAAGAGTCATTTTGGCATCATGGCTCAACTTCGTCACTGCGGTTTACAAAAACGGTTTCATCTATTGATGCAAAATCCCTAACTTTTTGTTGACATAGTCTGAAGATGATACGATTCGATTTTGGTGGAAATTGGATAAACGGTCTAGGATGAGTTTGAAAAAGTAGGTTTTGATCAAATAAGAACATTGAGGACAGGATGTTTGACCAAATATGGCAAAATTAGTATCTATGTTCTCGGCATGAGCCAATAAATGTATTATGACCAGTTTCAATATACTAGGCTAATTTAATCAAAAGTTATTAGCATTTTTGTCAAGTTTGTTATATCTTTTGACCACAAGGTGGCACTGCCCTAAAACTTTTTGAGTACCTTCAGGGCATAGCATGGAAGTCACATACCGAGTTTAGTAACAATATACTAATGCATTTGTAAAATATAGCATTTTTTGACAAAATTCAAAATGGCCGACAGCCAAAATGGCCGATATGGTAAAATTGAATATCAGACGACTCGGCATGCCGTCCTGAATGTAACGAGACCACTTTTATGATTTTTGGACAAACAGTTCAGAAGTTATAAGCAAAAATAGCCATTTTTCGTATCTCCGGACCAGTAGGTGGCGCTGCGCCGAAACGCTTTATGTTGCCTCAAGTCATGCTTGTGATGACATGTACCAAGTTTGGTTTGAATACGATAAAGCGTTGCGGAGATATTGCCTTAAGTGTGTTTTTGCAACCGCTACGTAAAATTTGTTTGCGCGTTTATCGCAAATGATTTGACGAATCAACTTGATTTGCAAGATTTTTTGTCAGCATGGTCTGAAGATGATCTGGTTCAATTTTCGTGCAAATCGGATGAACCGTCTAGGACGAGTTCGTAAAAGTAGGTTTTTCGGAAAATTCAAAATGGCGGGAAAATTTTTATGACGGAAAATGACGTCATAGGGTGCAATCGAATCGTCTTGAGCCAAGGAATCAGAAGAAAAAAGAATTTTGTTTCTAGCCCTTATGGTTCAAAAGTTATTAGCATAAACATGAGTCTAATTTTGGACTGATGGTGGCGCTAGAGGGATTGAGTTTGAGACTCCAAATTTGCTACGGTGACATTTCAGACTGTCCTCTATGAGTGTGCCAAATTTCACAACTTTTTACCATACGGTTCTATGGGCTGCCATAGACTTCGTGGCGGAAGAAGAAGAAGAAGATGAATAATAATAATAAGAACGGGAACGGTTTCAATAGGTGCCTTCGCACCTTCGGTGCTTGGCCCCTAAATATAGCTGCAAGCAGCAATACCGGGGCCAAGCGCAAAGAAGAAGACAAGACATGCCAAAATGGCTGGCAGTGTCAGATCAACTGGAGCAATGAGCAATTAATCACGTTTTAAGATGATTTTAAGCAAAAGGCTGAAAATGCATTGTAGTCTGAGTGTCAGACCAACTGCAACAATTAACAATTATACAGTTTAAGAAGATTAGGCAAAATGGCTGAAATATCATATATTGAGTCACTGATAATGTAAGTTAATGGTTTATCACTTTTGACCAATAGGTGGCACAGATACGAAATTGATGTGGTGTGGTCAGAATAAGGGAACAATGACACATGCAAAGTTTGATGCCAATATGTCAAAGCATTGCAGAGATACAGCCTCAAGAGTAATTTTGGCATAATGGCTCAACTTCGTCGCTGCGGTTTACAAAAACGGTTTCATCTATTGATGCAAAATCCCTAACTTTTTGTTGACACAGTCTGAAGATGATACGATTCGATTTTGGTGGAAATTGGACAAACGGTCTAGGATGAGTTTGAAAAAGTAGGTTTTGATCAAATAAGAACATTGAGGACAGGATGTTTGACCAAATATGGAAAAATTAGTATCTCTGTTCTCGGCATGAGCCAATGATTGTATTATGACCAGTTTCATTAAACTAGGCTAATTTAATCAAAAGTTATTAGCATGTTTGTAAATTTTGTTATAACCTCTGACCACAAGGTGGCACTGCCCCAAAACGTTTTGAGTACCTTCAAAGCATGGTGCGGAAGACATGATTTTTGGACAAACAGTTCAAAAGTTATAAGCAAAAATAGCCATTTTTTGTATCTCCGGACCAGTAGGTGGCGCTGCGCCGAAACGCTGCATGTTGCTTCAGGTCATGCTTGTGATGACATATACCAAGATTGGTTTGAATACGATAAAGCGTTGTGGAGATATAGGCTTATGAGTGTTTTTGCAACCGCTACGCAAAATTTGTGTGCGCGTTTATCGAAAACGATTTGACAAATCAACTTGATTTGCAAGATTTTTTGTCAGCATGGTCTGAAGATGATCTGGTTCAATTTTCGTGCAAATCGGACAAACCGTCTAGGACGAGTTCGTAAAAGTAGGTTTTTTGGAAAAATAAAAATGGCGGGGAAATTATCATGACCGAAAATGACATCATAGGTTGCAATTGAATCGGCATGAGCCAATGACTCTATTATGACCAGTTTCAATATACTAGGCTAATTTAATCAAAAGTTATTAGCATTTTTGTCAAGTTTGTTATATCTTTTGACCACAAGGTGGCACTGCCCTAAAACTTTTTGAGTACCTTCAGGGCATAGCAAGGAAGTCACATACCGAGTTTAGTAACAATATACTAATGCATTTGTAAAATATAGCATTTTTTGACAAAATTCAAAATGGCCGACAGCCAAAATGGCCGATATGGTAAAATTGAATATCAGACGACTCGGCATGCCGTCCTGAATGTAACGAGACCACTTTTATGATTTTTGGACAAACAGTTCAGAAGTTATAAGCAAAAATAGCAATTTTTCGTATCTCCGGACCAGTAGGTAGCGCTGCGCCGAAACGCTGTATGTTGCCTTAAGTCATGCTTGTGATGACATGTACCAAGTTTGGTTTGAATACGATAAAGCGTTGCGGAGATATTGCCTTAAGAGTGTTTTTGCAACCGCTACGTAAAATTTGTTTGCGCGTTTATCGCAAATGATTTGACGAATCAACTTGATTTGCAAGATTTTTTGTCAGCATGGTCTGAAGATGATCTGGTTCAATTTCCGTGCAAATCGGATGAACCGTCTAGGACGAGTTCGTAAAAGTAGGTTTTTCGGAAAATTCAAAATGGCGGGAAAATTTTTATGACGGAAAATGACGTCATAGGGTGCAATCGAATCGTCTTGAGCCAAGGAATCAGAGGAAAAAAGAATTTTGTTTCTAGTCCTTATGGTTCAAAAGTTATTAGCATAAACATGAGTCAAATTTTGGACTGATGGTGGCGCTAGAGGGATTGAGTTTGAGACTCCAAATTTGCTACGGTGACATTTCAGACTGTCCTCTATTAGTGTGCCAAATTTCACAACTTTTTACCATACGGTTCTATGGGCTGCCATAGACTTCGTGGCGGAAGAAGAAGAAGAAGAAGAAGAAGAAGAAGAAGATGAATAATAATAATAAGAACGGGAACGGTTTCAATAGGTGCCTTCGCACCTTCGGTGCTTGGCCCCTAAATATAGCTGCAAGCAGCAATACCGGGGCCAAGCGCAAAGAAGAAGACAAGACATGCCAAAATGGCTGGCAGTGTCAGATCAACTGGAGCAATGAGCAATTAATCACGTTTTAAGATGATTTTAGGCAAAAGGCTGAAAAATGCATTGTAGTCTGAGAGTGTCAGACCAACTGCAACAATTAACAATTATACAGTTTAAGAAGATTAGGCAAAATGGCTGAAATATCATATATAGAGTCACTGATAATATAAGTTAATGGTTTATCACTTTTGACCAATAGGTGGCACAGTTACGAAATTGATGTGGTGTAGTCAGAATAAGGGAACAATGACACATGCAAAAATTGATGCCAATATGTCAAAGCATTGCAGAGATACAGCCTCAAGAGTCATTTTGGCATCATGGCTCAACTTCGTCACTGCGGTTTACAAAAACGGTTTCATCTATTGATGCAAAATCCCTAACTTTTTGTTGACATAGTCTGAAGATGATACGATTCGATTTTGGTGGAAATTGGATAAACGGTCTAGGATGAGTTTGAAAAAGTAGGTTTTGATCAAATAAGAACATTGAGGACATGATGTTTGACCAAATATGGCAAAATTAGTATCTATGTTCTCGGCATGAGCCAATGACTGTATTATGACCAGTTTCATTAAACTAGGCTAATTTAATCAAAAGTTATTAGCATGTTTGTAAATTTTGTTATAACCTCTGACCACAAGGTGGCACTGCCCCAAAACTTTTTGAGTACCTTCAAAGCATGGTGCGGAAGACATGAATTTTGGACAAACAGTTCATAAGTTAAAAGCAAAAATAGCCATTTTTTGTATCTCCGGACCAGTAGGTGGCGCTGCGCCGAAACGCTGCATGTTGCCTCAGGTCATGCTTGTGATGACATGTACCAAGATTGGTTTGAATACGATAAAGCGTTGTGGAGATATAGGCTTATGAGTGTTTTTGCAACCGCTACGCAAAATTTGTGTGCGCGTTTTTCGAAAACGATTTGACAAATCAACTTGATTTGCAAGATTTTTTGTCAGCAAGGTCTGAAGATGATATGGTTCAATTTCTGTGCAAATCGGACAAACCGTCTAGGACGAGTTCGCAAAAGTAGGTTTTTTGGAAAATTAAAAATGTCGGGGAAATTATCATGACCGAAAATGACATCATAGGTTGCAATTGAATCGGCATGAGCCAATGACTCTATTATGACCAGTTTCAATATACTAGGCTAATTTAATCAAAAGTTATTAGCATTTTTGTCAAGTTTGTTATATCTTTTGACCACAAGGTGGCACTGCCCTAAAACTTTATGAGTACCTTCAGGGCATAGCATGGAAGTCACATACCGAGTTTAGTAACAATATACTAATGCATTTGTAAAATATAGCATTTTTTGACAAAATTCAAAATGGCCGACAGCCAAAATGGCCGATATGGTAAAATTGAATATCAGACGACTCGGCATGCCGTCCTGAATGTAACGAGACCACTTTTATGATTTTTGGACAAACAGTTCAGAAGTTATAAGCAAAAATAGCAATTTTTCGTATCTCCGGACCAGTAGGTGGCGCTGCGCCGAAACGCTGTATGTTGCCTCAAGTCATGCTTGTGATGACATGTACCAAGTTTGGTTTGAATACGATAAAGCGTTGCGGAGATATTGCCTTAAGTGTGTTTTTGCAACCGCTAATTAAAATTTGTTTGCGCGTTTATCGCAAATGATTTGACAAATCAACTTGATTTGCAAGATTTTTTGTCAGCATGGTCTGAAGATGATCTGGTTCAATTTTCGTGCAAATCGGATGAACCGTCTAGGACGAGTTCGTAAAAGTAGGTTTTTCGGAAAATTCAAAATGGCGGGAAAATTTTTATGACGGAAAATGACGTCATAGGGTGCAATCGAATCGTCTTGAGCAAAGGAATCAGAGGAAAAAAGAATTTTGTTTCTAGCCCTTATGGTTCCAAAGTTATTAACATAAACATGAGTCAAATTTTGGACTGATGGTGGCGCTAGAGGGATTGAATTAGAGACTCCAAATTTGCTATGGAGACACTTCAGACCGTCTTCTATAAGTGTGCCAAATTTCATAACTTTTTACCATACGGTTCTATGGGCTGCCATAGACTTCGTGGCGGAAGAAGAAGAAGATGAATAATAATAATAATAGGAACGGGAACGGTTTCAATAGGTGCCTTCGCACCTTCGGTGCTTGGCCCCTAAATATAGCTGCAAGCAGCAATACCGGGGCCAAGCGCAAAGAAGAAGACAAGACATGCCAAAATGGCTGGCAGTGTCAGATCAACAGGAGCAATGAGCAATTAATCACGTTTTAAGATGATTTGAAGCAAAAGGCTGAAAATGCATTGTAGTCTGAGAGTGTCAGACCAACTGCAACAATTAACAATTATACAGTTTAAGAAGATTAGGCAAAATGGCTGAAATATCATATATTGAGTCACTGATAATGTAAGTTAATGGTTTATCACTTTTGACCAATAGGTGGCACAGATACGAAATTGATGTGGTGTGGTCAGAATAAGGGAACAATGACACATGCAAAGTTTGATGCCAATATGTCAAAGCATTGCAGAGATACAGCCTCAAGAGTCATTTTGGCATAATGGCTCAACTTCGTCGTTGCGGTTTACAAAAACGGTTTCATCTATTGATGCAAAATCCCTAACTTTTTGTTGACACAGTCTGAAGATGATACGATTCGATTTTGGTGGAAATTGGACAAACGGTCTAGGATGAGTTTGAAAAAGTAGGTTTTGATCAAATAAGAACATTGAGGACAGTATGTTTGACCAAATATGGAAAAATTAGTATCTCTGTTCTCGGCATGAGCCAATGACTGTATTATGACCAGTTTCATTAAACTAGGCTAATTTAATCAAAAGTTATTAGCATGTTTGTAAATTTTGTTATAACCTCTGACCACAAGGTGGCACTGCCCCAAAACGTTTTGAGTACCTTCAAAGCATGGTGCGGAAGATATGATTTTTGGACAAACAGTTCAAAAGTTATAAGCAAAAACAGCCATTTTTTGTATCTCCGGACCAGTAGGTGGCGCTGCGCCGAAACACTGCATGTTGCCTCAAGTCATGCTTGTGATGACATGTACCAAGTTTGGTTTGAATACGATAAAGCGTTGCGGAGATATTGCCTTAAGAGTGCTTTTGCAACCGCTACATAAAATTTGTTTGCGCGTTTATCGCAAACGATTTGACGAATCAACTTGATTTGCAAGATTTTTTGTCAGCATGGTCTGAAGATGATCTGGTTCAATTTTCGTGCAAATCGGACAAACCGTCTAGGACGAGTTCGCAAAAGTAGGTTTTTTGGAAAATTAAATATGGCGGGGAAATTATCATAACCGAAAATGACGTCATAGGATGCAATTGAATCGGCATGAGCCAATGAATGTATTATGACCAGTTTCATTATACTAAGCTAATTAAATCAAAAGTTATTAGCATTTTTGTCAAGTTTGTTATAACTTTTGACCACAAGGTGGCACTGCCCCAAAACTTTTTGAGTACCTTCAGGGCATGGAGTGGAAGTCACATACCGAGTTTAGTAACAATACACTAATGCATTTGTAAAATATAGGATTTTAGCACATAATTCAAAATGGCCGACAGCCAAAATGGGCGATATGGTAAAATTGAATATCAGACGACTCGGCATGCCGTCCTGAATCTAACGAGACCACTTTTATGATTTTTGGACAAACGGTTCAAAAGTTATAAGCAAAAACAGCCATTTTTTGTATCTCCGGACCAGTAGGTGGCGCTGCGCCGAAACACTGCATGTTGCCTCAAGTCATGCTTGTGATGACATGTACCAAGTTTGGTTTGAATACGATAAAGCGTTGCGGAGATATTGCCTTAAGAGTGCTTTTGCAACCGCTACATAAAATTTGTTTGCGCGTTTATCGCAAATGATTTGACGAATCAACTTGATTTGCAAGATTTTTTGTCAGCATGGTCTGAAGATGATCTGGTTCAATTTTCGTGCAAATCGGATGAACCGTCTAGGACGAGTTCGCAAAAGTAGGTTTTTCGGTTAATTAAAAATGGCGGGAAAATTATTATGACGGAAAATGACGTCATAGGGTGCAATCGAATTGTCTTGAGCCAAGGAATCAGAGGAAAAAAGAATTTCGTTTCTAGCCCTTATGGTTCAAAAGTTATTAGCATAAACATTAGTCTAATTTTGGACTGATGGTGGCGCTAGAGGGATTGAGTTAGAGACTCAAAATTTGCTATGGTGACATTTCAGACTGTCCTCTATTAGTGTGCCAAATTTCATAACTTTTTACCATACGGTTCTATGGGCTGCCATAGACTTCGTGGCGGAAGAAGAAGAAGATGAATAATAATAATAATAGGAACGGGAACGGTTTCAATAGGTGCCTTCGCACCTTCGGTGCTTGGCCCCTAATAATAATAGGAACGGGAACGGTTTCAATAGGTGCCTTCGCACCTTCGGTGCTTGGCCCCTAATAAAATAATAAACCCTATTTTACATAGACAGTACAGGATGTTCCCTCGGTGTGACCTTCAGTGTGACCTCAATGAAACCTGTCGCCCTGTTGTCTTATTCATCTTAAAGCGAGGCAGATTTACTTTCATTTGTTGTAAATAGTTGTAATCTTAATCATAATCATAACGCTGTGTCATGGTCCAGTGTTCTGAGCCTGTGGTGCATGGCTGCTTTGAGATCTATAGACTCAATAAGATCACATGTTAACAACAGACTAATGTGTTACACAGACAAAGACTTCCAACACAATATCTCTCTTTTCAATCTCCTACGCCCCACACACACACACACACACACACACACACACACACACACTCAGACTTCAGGACTCCGGCCAAGCAGTCCTTTTGTTTCTCTCCCCAGTCCAAGTTCAGGGTATTTAAAACACACTGTAAACACACTCGTACTCATGGCAACTGTCGCCATGGCGGCGTGACAACAAGCCCTTGGCAGCTGGGGTAACTTAATATTTGCCTTGCGTTAGCATAACATTTTCATTATGTAAGGCCGTGGCAGAGGGGCGGCGCGCACCCATTGAAGCTCAGAGCAGTCGCAGGACGGTTGCTATGTTGCTGTGTGTGTTGAGTTGCAACTGTGGCAACAAACCCATGCTGAAGTACTTCCTTTAGAGGAACATCTGGTGAAAAAAATGTCCCCGAGGCCTAGTGAGCGCAGAGAGAGAGAGAGAGAGAGAGAGAGAGAGAGAGAGAGAGAGAGAGAGAGAGAGAGAGGGAGAGAGAGAGAGAGAGAGAGAGAGAGAGAGAGAGAGAGAGAGAGAGAGAGAGAGAGAGAGAGAGAGAGAGAGAGAGAGAGAGAGAGGGAGAGGGCTGGGCAGACAGACAGACGGACAGACAGACAGATATGAAACAGAACAGATGCAGTATTGCCTCTGCCAGGCTTTGCCTACGGCGGGCGACTGAGGGAAGTGTTTGAATGCCGTTGCTGTGTGCTGGAATCTGACTCACTTTAAAGGGTAATTTGGGGATTGCTTGGTTTCAGGAGAGACTAAAGGTTAAACAGCAGAGAAGTGTGTGAGTAAACGCATGACTTTCCCTGTTTATGTTTGTGTGGACTACACCCATGACTACACCTGTGTCCATTCAACACACCCTAGCCCTGCATGACAAACACTCGCTCACTCACACACGCCATCCAAACGACAAACAATGATGTCAGCCTCACCGCTTTACATCTATTCATTTCTATGCTATGTTTTCTAATGTAGTCTGTTTGTTCAAAATCAGTTCTATTCTGTTATATTATGTCATATTATGCTACAGTCTGTTGTTACGCTATTGTGTGCCCTGTTGTATGCCCTATTCTATTCTATTCTGTTATATGCCATATTAAGCTACAGTCTATTATATCTTAAACTATCGTATGACACATTCTATTCTATTCTATTCTATTATTTTGCTATATTGTCTGTTGTTCTAATCTATTTTGTTACATTCTGTTCTGCTCTATTAAGTCATGTTATCCATATAATATTTCATATATTGTGCTATTGTATGCCACATTCTATTCTATTCTATTCTGCTATATTTTGTCTGTTTGATCAAATTCAGTCTGTGACATTCTATTCTGTTATATTATGCTATTATGTTATTGTATGCCCTATTCTATTCTATTCTATTCTATTCTATTCTATTCTATTCTATTCTATTCTATTCTATTCTATTCTATTCTATTCTATTCTATTCTATTCTATTCTATTCTATTCTATTCTATTCTATTCTATTCTATTCTATTCTATTGTTTTGCTATATGTTCCAATCTAGTTTATTACAATCTGCTCTGCTCTATAAGTCATATTATGCTACAATCTTTTATATCTTATGCTATTGTATGCTACATTCTATTATATTCTATCCTATTCTATTCTATTGCTATATGTTGTAATCTAGTCTGTTACATTCTGTTCCGTTCTATTGTTTCATACTACAATCTATTATATCTTAAGCTATTATATGCCACATTCTATTCTATTTTATTCTCTTCTATATGTTCTAATCTAGTCTGTTACATTCTGTTCTGCTCTATAAGTCATATTATGCTACAATCTTTTACATCTTATGCATTTATATGCTACATTCTATTCTATTTCTATTCTATTGCTATTTATATTCTAATCTAGTATGTTACATTCTGTTCCGTTCTATTGTTTCATACTACAATCTATTATATCTTGTGCTATTATATGCCACATTCTATTCTATTTTATTCTATTCTATTCTATATGTTCTAATCTAGTCTGTTACATTCTGTTCTGCTCTATAAGTCATATTATGCCACAATCTTTTACATCTTATGCTATTATATGCTACATTCTATTCTATTTCTATTCTATCCTATTCTATTCTATTGCTATAAGTTCTAATCTAGTCTGTTACATTCTGTTCCGTTATATTGTTTCATAATACAATCTATTATATCTTATACTATTGTATACCACATTCTATTCTATTCTATTCTATTCTATTCTATTCTATTCTATTCTATTCTATTCTATTCTATTCTATTCTATTCTTCTAAAGTCTAGCTCTGTTCTGCTGTGCCGTTGTTCTAAACTCCATTATATTCATGCCTTTAATCTGAATGTTGAAGTTATAACATAATAGTACTAAATATAGTATTTATAGTTATGCAATGCTAATGTTATGCGTCCTATTATGTATGTAGGTCACTAACAACACTTTTCTGAGGTGATAAATAGTGTGTGTGTGTGTGTGTGTGTTTGTGTGGGGGGGGTGTTAGTTAAGGACGAACGGCTGGACTTCATTACCCACAGTCCCTCGCGCGGCTCTCTGTGACGGTGTCGGCAGAAGCGGAGTGTGTCAGTGATTGTGGAGGTCTGTCAGTGCTCTGAGCCTGCTGGGGACATCCCGCCTCTCTCCTGACAGGATTTCTTCTGAGCATTAGAGCGACTGTTGACATTTATCTCCGTCAGTGCCCGAGTGAGTCCGGCTGGAGGGTCTTTAGTTTGGCGCATATCTGAGAAGGCGCACTCAAAAGTCTCATTAGAGGTAAGCTGTTACCTTTAGTGAATCATGGAAGTTAAAGCAGTTTTTTTTTTTTATCTTCGCATTTGCAAACGTTTGCAAAATTAACTCAACTCAAATAAATGCCAGTAGTTTTATTAGTCTACGAAATATGCGTCTGCTTAACCTTGGTGTGATTCAAAAGAGGAAAATAATTGTTTCAAAGAGTTATATATATGCTCCTCTTTACTTTAAGTGCATGCTTTACATTCTCTATTACAATATTACTCCCATATGTAGGCCTAGAATGTATAGGCTAAACATACAATTTATTATATAGTACATTCGTGCAACATCTTGTTGTTGGTTGTGTGCTGGTCTGCTTTGGTGGGCTCTGATTGGCCAGCAGCGCTGATTGATGGACAGCTGTCAGGAGGTTGTGTGAGGATGGTGTGAGGTTTGAAAGCTGCTGGAGTTTATAAATAAGCGCTTCGTGTTTCTGACTCTCTTCATCCGGATCAAATCCACCTTCACGGGCGCGCGCGAGTGGACGAGACTGCACGGAACCAGCTCGGCGTGTGTGTGTGTGTGTGTGTGTGTGTGTGTCTCATTTCCGAGATAACAAACTCAATGTAAACACGCAAGCCAATGATAGAATCAGCATACCGACGTTTTATGCAAAACGGTGATATCTTAATATTACTGTCATAAATAGGCAAAACAAACAGCAGATATTATACAACACTCTAAAAAAAAAAAATTCTATATGGCACCAAAAATGGTTCTTGGCTCGTAAACATAGGGGAACCTTTTTTAGTGCTATATAGCACCAATTTGGTGCTTCAGTGGTTCTTCAGAGGTGCTATATAGCGCCTTAGTCAAAGAACTGGTGGTGAAGAACCGCTGAAGAACCGCTGAAGCACCAAAATTGGTGCTATATAGCACTAAAAAAGGTTCCCCTATGTTTACGAGCCAAGAACCATTTTTGGTGCCATATAGAATTTTTTTTTTTAGAGTGAAAATTATAAAACCGTAGACAATAACTGTAGTACAATAGTATATTTAAACCATAGAAAAGTTGTTAATTTTATTAAAATATTCACATGATTTACTTCTATTCATAGTGGATGCTTGTACATTTGCCCAATTTTCCCCTAAAAATAATGAAGAACACAAGCAATATTACAAAAATGCAGCCATAAGGTTATTTTTTTTTATTGAAAGGCTGTTGTGTAAAACTCTCTCTGAATAATTAAAACGGCACAAACATTATATTTCTCTTGTCTGTCACTGTTTTGTTGAGTAGTGAAAATCCCCACTCCACTTCTCTGAAATGAACTTATGATCAGCGTTGTGTTATCTTGTGCAAACTCTCGCATGCAGAAATGCATAATAAACATTTGACTTACGTAAACTCAAACACTACACAAAAAATGTGTTAATTGAACCAAGAATGGCATTATATTACATATTACTATTATTAGTAATAATATTACTCAGTACAGTAAAAGCACATTTATTCTGTTCTCACACACACACACACACACACACCGTCCCTTCACAGCCTTTGTTCTCCTCCTTCTCTTCCCCTCGCTGGATCTGTCTCCAGCTCTCGCCGTCTCTCTGCGTTTGAATGTCCTGATATATTTTCTGCTGGTTATTCAGAGCAGCGGTGGACAGGTCGTGCTGGCTGGGTCCAGATTAAACCCTGGGTCCGACCGGCCTGTCACACACACTCTCTCTGGACTATACGGGCCTGCTTCAGCTCATTAATGCTCAGCAGGGATTGTGTAAAAAGAGCGGCATGTAAAAACCTTCTAGAAGTGTGTGTTATGACGCTTGCTCTAGTTTTGTGCAACTAAGAGCGAATTGGACGAGAAAAATAACATGATTTTACAACTTATGTTTGAACAAATAAAAAATAGTTTGTGCTGACAGACTGTGGAATTTCCTGAATCTTTAGGACATGATCAATGAGCTTCTGTTGAACCCTAGGGCACTCGGTTTTAAAGCAACATTTATGCCTTACTTTCATGTTTAATGGGTTATTTCAACATTTGTCTTATGATAAAGTGTGTTTGCGAGCTGCTTAATTCTAAAAATGTCATTAAAATTCAAAGTAAATGAAAACAAAATATCACAGCTTGGCCAGAGCCATTGAGCTCAGTAAAGCTGCAGTTTCCTAATCTCTATCCGTTTCTCCTCTATATCACTGTAAAATACAGCGTTCTGTGCAGAATTCAAACGGGTCCAAAGCGTTTTCTGGTCTGGGTCGACTCGATCACATGAATCGTCCCCTATCCCCTATATAGTGCCCTATATAGTGTACTGTCTGAATCGTCCCTATATAGTGTACTTTCTAAATCATTCCCTAACCCCTTTATAGTGCACAGTCTGAATCATTCCCTAACCCCTATATAGTGCACTGTCTGAATCGTCCCCTATCCCCTATATAGTGCCCTATATAGTGTACTGTCTGAGTCGTCCCCTATATAGTGCCCTATATAGTGTACTTTCTAAATCATTCCCTATCCCCTATATAGTGTACTGTCTAAATCATTCCCTAACCCCTATATAGTGCACAGTCTGAATCATTCCCTAACCCCTATATAGTGCACTGTCTGAATCATTCCCTAACCCCTATATAGTGCACAGTCTGATCGTTCCCTACCCCCTATATAGTGCACTGACTGAATCATTCCCTAACCCCTATATAGTGTACTGTCTAAATCATTCCCTAACCCCTATATAGTATACTGTCTGAATAATTCCCTAACCCCTATATAGTGCACTGTCTGAATCGTCCCCTATCCCCTATATAGTGCCCTATATAGTGTACTGTCTGAATCGCTCCCTTACCCCTATATAGTGCACTGTCTGAATCATTCCCTATCCCCTATATAGTGCACTGTCTGAATCATTCCCTAACCCCTATATAGTGCCCTATATAGTGTACTGTCTAAATCATTCCCTATCCCCTATATAGTGCACTGTCTGAATCGCTCCCTATCCCCTATATAGTGAACAGTCTAATCATACCTTAACCCCTATATAGTGCACTGTCTGAATCATTCCCTAACCCCTATATAGTGTACTGTCTAAATCATTCCCTACCCCCTATATAGTGCACTGTCTGAATCATTCCCTACCCCCTATATAGTGCACAGTCTGAATAATTCCCTATCCCCTATATAGTGCACTGTCTGAATCATTCCCTATCCCCTATATAGTGCACTGTCTGAATCATTCCCTACCCCCTATATAGTATACTGTCTGAATAATTCCCTAACCCCTATATAGTGCCACTGTCTGAATCGTCCCCTATCCCCTATATAGTGCACTGTCTGAATCATTCCCTAACCCCTATATAGTGCACTGTCTGAATCATTCCCTATCCCCTATATAGTGCACAGACTGATCGTCCCCTAACCCCTATATAGTGCACGGTCTGAATCATTCCCTACCCCCTATATAGTGCACAGTCTGAATCATTCCCTACCCCCTATATAGTGCACAGTCTGAATCATTCCATAACCCCTATATAGTGCACTGTCTGAATCATTCCCTAACCCCTATATAGTGCACTGTCTGAATCATTCCCTATCCCCTATATAGTGCACTGTCTGAATCGTTCCCTACCCCCTATATAGTGCACTGTCTGAATCGTTCCCTAACCCCTATATAGTGCACTGTCTGAATCATTCCCTAACCCCTATATAGTGCACTGTCTGAATCGGTCCCTATCCCCTATATAGTGCACTATGTGCCATTCACCACATAGAGAAGAGTAAATGTGTGACTGATTTCAGCCGCAGCTTCAGCGTCTGTTTATAATGTAGGGGGCGGGGCTTCAGACTCTAGAGAGCATTTGATTGGACAGAAAATCTGATGAGAAGCTGAAATGCAGAGTGATGTCATCCAAATCATTGATCCTTATTGGAGGAAGTGAGAGACTATGTTTTGAATGTTTATATCTGAATTTTGTCATTGTTTTGGAGCACACTAGCCAACATTCATACTAAAAGACAAAACACTTCCATTTTGATTTCATGGGGACTTTAAAGAATCAGAGAGTTTGAGGTTCTCTCTCTATTGCACTACAAGGCTGCGGTTAAACAGACACACACCTCGAGTAGATGAGGTGAATTCCGGCTCTCGTTGAGTCTGTCTCAGCATCAGCGGGGCCGTCGTGGGAGTGTGTGTCATAAAAGATCCTTTGTTGTTTGAGGGTGAAGTCAGCCTTTGACTCGTCTGTCCCGAGCTCAGAGCCCAGCGAGGGGTGAATGAAGCTCTGTGTGGACGGACACACCTTCCCTCTGGAGCAGGAGGAAACCGCTCAACCGGCCAATTCCAGCAGATCGGACCTTCACTGCCTCAGACGCTGTTAGTGCTGCGTGTGCTAAGGCTAGAGTCACTGTGAGACTGCTATTGCTCATACTTTGGCTTTTTGTCAATCTCACTTGTTACTTAATTCACTCCCTCTCTTTCTGAGCAATAATAGCTATAGTCGGCATGAAAGGAAGTTGTGATGGTCTTCTCTATTGTGACGTATATCTGAGGGAAACTGCCTCACAAACAAGAACAAATGTAGGGCGGGGCTTGATTTGGTCTGTGGGGGATGGATTGGATGGTGGTGGTTTGCTATTGGTGGATCTCATGCGAGTGACAGGTTGCCCCGCCCACGTCATCAGAGAAGAGAAGAGGGAATGATGTGGATAAATCATTTATAATAAATACTGCAATATTTCATAATAAAACAAGAATTGTCAATTAATATGAAGACCGAGCAAAAGCCGCTGTGAGTGAGCCGGTGTAGCCATAGATATACATAATAAAGGCTAGATGTCTCGTCCGCGCTGCTGGCCAATGGAGGTCGATGTCCGCACCTGGCGGCCATCTTGTCACGTCCGCTCCTGGCGGCCATCTTGTCACCGTCAGCTCGCTCACTCGTAACATTGTGTTTTAATGGTGCATGTTTAAATAACCATAACGTGCTCAATTTTCTACCGATTTTCAAACTGTTTGGTTTGTTATAAACGTCAGAGATGTAGTTATGACACTGCATACTTATGAATAATTATTCATAATTTGTTCAAGCTTCCAGAATTATAGCCACGTTAATAACGTTTGTAAGAAACCAGACCATTTGTAAATCCGTCAAGATTTCAGCGAGATAAGAGTTTACACACTCGTTTGCACTTACCCTACATATATTCTCAATCATCTTTAATGTAATTATGTGTTAAATTAAGTGTTAAATATCCAGTTATTTCAGTTATAAATACAACAAATGAATCATGTTCAATTATTCACTATTATGTATTAATTAGATTAACAGTAAATCAAGTGTAATAAATTACGCTCCATTGGTTTTATTATGAACTATAATGTGTTTTTTCGTACGTATTATATTGTAAGCTATGCGTATTTTAATAATTCGTAATTCGTAAATAATTTGTGCACTATTTTATTATAATTCGTATTAACATAATTATTAACTGACCCGATTTAGAGCTTGATTCGGAAATGGGCGGGGCCAAAACTGCCCGCGTTTTGATTTCAGCAAATCACTTTTGGCCGATCGGAGACAGCGTGATTAATATTCATGAGGCCATCAGCCTGCAGCAGCCAATCGCGCGGCAGAAGCAAATCTGCCGAGGAAAGTAAACGCGATCTACCTGAGGAAAGACATGATAAAAAAATTATAATGATAAAAAATTAACTTTTCATTCATACATGGTTAAAACAATGTACTACATATTTATCTTAATTAGGCTATAAAAATGCACAATGTTTCTTAAACGTTCGTAAATATGCAAGTCCCATATGAATGTCTCTCTTGTTGTTACTTTTATAAGTGATCAGAAGATTTTCACCTGGTGTACAATAACACCCTAGCAACCTCCCCTAGCAACTGCCTAGCTATCTTTATCTTTAACCCAAACGCCACACCGGACCAGAAATCTCAGCTAAACTTGTACACTCATATGTGTGTGTGTGTGTGTGTGTGTGTGTGTTTGGACACTCAGAAATCGGTCATGAATCACAGTCCCTCATTAGCAAACGTGCATACTTCAAAGAGCACGAGGCCAGAGAGGTGTGTGTCCTACATCCGCAGTGTATACTGTGTTGCCGTGGAAACGCTGCGCGGTGTTGTAGCCGGTTGGCAAGAGTGCAAATGTCTCCTGTATTCTGAGCAAATGTCTGGCATGGAGACAGGGACGAGTCCGGGGTGTGACACACACACACACACACACACACACACACACACACACACACACACACACACACACACACACACACACACACACACACACACACAGAGAGACAGCACATACTGCCCTCAGGGCTGACAGCACATGTCCTTAAGAAACATATCTGGCTTTGTGTGTGTGTGTGTGTGTGTGTGTGTGTGTGTGTGTGTGTGTGTGTGTGTGTGTGTGTGTGTGTGTGTGTGTGTGTGTGTGTGTGTGTGTGGCAGGCAAGAATGAGGTGAGGAGTTTATTCACACTATCTGTCTTTCTGTCAGACAGATGATGAAGTGCTCTAGGCCAGGATCAGATATCCGCACTGTTTGAGAGCCTCCTCTGGGTCATTCATACAGGCAGATCTGCAGGAAAGAGAGCGGGCGGATGAAGGCTGGAGGTCTGCACATTTATACATGTAGCGTTAGCGTTAGTGGCTTGATGTTAGTTATGCAGAGTTGCTAAAAAAATGGCTTTACTCCTCCAATACTCACTACACAGCTGTTTGTGTTTCTCTGAGGATTTTGTGCTTGTGTTTATGTTCATCTGTTGTTTAACATTTGTTTAATTTGTTTGTAAGGTTGCAATTGTTTTGCAGTTGTGTTTATGCTCGGTTTGTTTGTTGATTTGCATTTGTGTTTGTTTGTTGGTTGATGTGTGCATGTGTGTGTTTGCTGCGTTACATTTTTATTTTTGTTCATTTTGTGTTTCGTTTGTTGCTTTGCTGTTTGTTTAGTTATGCTGCTGGTTGTTTTTATAGCTTATTTATGTTTGTGGGTTTGCAATTGTTGTTTTGTTGTTGTGTGTATGTTTTTTATTTGGAATTGTGTTTGTTTGCTGCTTTGTTTTTGTTTGTTTGTTGCTTTGCAGTTTGTTGAGTTGTGTGTGTGTTGGATGTTTGTTGATTTGGAATTGTGTTCCTTGGTTAATTTGTGCATGTGTGTGTTTGCTGCTTTACGGTTTTATTTATTTATTTATGTTTGTTTGTTTGTCTGTTTTCGTTTGTTGCTTTGCCGTTTGTTGAGTTGTGTTGGTGTGTGTCTTTGATGTTTGTTGATTTGGAAGTGTGTTTGTTGGTTAATGTGTGCATGTGTGTGCTTGCTGCTTTACGGTTTTATTTATTTATGTTTGTGTGTCTGTTTTCGTTTGCTGCTTTGCAGTTTGATGAGTTGTGCTGCAGTTTGATGAGTTGTGCTGGTGTGTGTGTGTGTCTTTGATGTTTGTTGATTTGGAATTGTGTTTTTGTCAGTTAATTTGTGCATGTGTGTGTTTGCTGCTTTACATTTTATTTAAGTTTGTTTGTTTGTCTGTTTTCGATTGTTGCTTTGCAGTTTGTTGAGTTGTGCTGAGTGTGTGTGTGTGTGTGTGTGTGTGTGTGTGTGTGTTTGATGTTTGTTGATTTGGAATTGTGTTTGTTTTGTCGGTTAATGTGTGCATGTGTGTGTTTGCTGCTTTACATTTTATTTAAGTTTGTTTGTGTGTCTGTTTTCGATTGTTGCTTTGCAGTTTGTTGAGTTGTGCTGAGTGTGTGTGTGTGTGTTTGATGTTTGTTGATTTGGAATTGTGTTTGTTTTGTCGGTTAATGTGTGCATGTGTGTGCTTGCTGCTTTACGTTTTTATTTATTTATGTCTGTTTGTCTGTTTTCGATTGTTGCTTTGCAGTTTGATGAGTTGTGCTGAGTGTGTGTGTGTGTGTGTTTGATGTTTGTTGATTTGGAATTGTGTTTGTTTTGTCGGTTAATGTGTGCATGTGTGTGTTTGCTGCTTTACATTTTATTTAAGTTTGTTTGTTTGTCTGTTTTCGATTGTTGCTTTGCAGTTTGTTGAGTTGTGCTGAGTGTGTGTGTGTGTGTGTGTGTGTGTGTGTGTGTGTTTGATGTTTGTTGATTTGGAATTGTGTTTGTTTTGTCGGTTAATGTGTGCATGTGTGTGTTTGCTGCTTTACATTTTATTTAAGTTTGTTTGTGTGTCTGTTTTCGATTGTTGCTTTGCAGTTTGTTGAGTTGTGCTGAGTGTGTGTGTGTGTGTTTGATGTTTGTTGATTTGGAATTGTGTTTGTTTTGTCGGTTAATGTGTGCATGTGTGTGCTTGCTGCTTTACGTTTTTATTTATTTATGTCTGTTTGTCTGTTTTCGATTGTTGCTTTGCAGTTTGATGAGTTGTGCTGAGTGTGTGTGTGTGTGTGTTTGATGTTTGTTGATTTGGAATTGTGTTTGTTTTGTCGGTTAATGTGTGCATGTGTGTGCTTGCTGCTTTACGGTTTTATTTATTTATGTTTGTGTGTCTGTTTTCGTTTGCTGCTTTGCAGTTTGATGAGTTGTGCTGCAGTTTGATGAGTTGTGCTGGTGTGTGTGTGTGTCTTTGATGTTTGTTGATTTGGAATTGTGTTTTTGTCAGTTAATTTGTGCATGTGTGTGTTTGCTGCTTTACATTTTATTTAAGTTTGTTTGTTTGTCTGTTTTCGATTGTTGCTTTGCAGTTTGTTGAGTTGTGCTGAGTGTGTGTGTGTGTGTGTGTGTGTGTGTGTTTGATGTTTGTTGATTTGGAATTGTGTTTGTTTTGTCGGTTAATGTGTGCATGTGTGTGTTTGCTGCTTTACATTTTATTTAAGTTTGTTTGTGTGTCTGTTTTCGATTGTTGCTTTGCAGTTTGTTGAGTTGTGCTGAGTGTGTGTGTGTGTGTTTGATGTTTGTTGATTTGGAATTGTGTTTGTTTTGTCGGTTAATGTGTGCATGTGTGTGCTTGCTGCTTTACGTTTTTATTTATTTATGTCTGTTTGTCTGTTTTCGATTGTTGCTTTGCAGTTTGATGAGTTGTGCTGAGTGTGTGTGTGTGTGTGTTTGATGTTTGTTGATTTGGAATTGTGTTTGTTTTGTCGGTTAATGTGTGCATGTGTGTGTTTGCTGCTTTACATTTTATTTAAGTTTGTTTGTGTGTCTGTTTTCGATTGTTGCTTTGCAGTTTGTTGAGTTGTGCTGAGTGTGTGTGTGTGTGTGTGTGTGTGTGTGTGTGTGTGTTTGATGTTTGTTGATTTGGAATTGTGTTTGTTTTGTCGGTTAATGTGTGCATGTGTGTGCTTGCTGCTTTACGTTTTTATTTATTTATGTCTGTTTGTCTGTTTTCGATTGTTGCTTTGCAGTTTGATGAGTTGTGCTGATTGTGTGTGTGTGTGTGTGTGTGTGTGTGTGTGTTTGATGTTTGTTGATTTGGAATTTGTGTTTTGTCGGTTAATGTGTGCATGTGTGTGTTTGCTGCTTTACATTTTATTTAAGTTTGTTTGTTTGTCTGTTTTCGATTGTTGCTTTGCAGTTTGTTGAATTGTGCTGAGTGTGTGTGTGTGCGTGTGTGTGTGTGTGTGTGTGTTTGATGTTTGTTGATTTGGAATTGTGTTTGTTTTGTCGGTTAATGTGTGCATGTGTGTGTTTGCTGCTTTATGTTTTTATTTATTTGTCTGTGTCTGTTTTCGTTTGTTGCTTTGCAGTTTGTTGAGTTGTGCTGGTGTGTGTTGATTTGGAATTGTGCTTGTTTTGCTGGTTAATTTGTGCATGTTTTCTGCTTTATTTATGTTTGTTTGTGGTTAAATGTTTTGCTTTGCACTCTGTTGTGCAGGTGTGTGTTTGTTGCCTTGCACATTTATTAGGGGCCAAGCAATGAAGGTGCGGAGCCTCTCTTGAAATCGTTAGATTTCTTCTTCTTCTTATTATTATTATTCCGCCATTGAAGTCTGTGGCAGCCCATAGAACCGTTTGCGGGAAAGTTGTGAAATTTGGTACACTGATAGAGGTCAGTACCAATAGTAAACACACCAAATTTGGAGTCTCTAAATCATTGCCTCTAGCGCCACCAACTGTCCAAAGTTTCACTCATGTTTATGCTAATAACTTTTGAACCCTAATGGCTAGAAACAAAATTATTTAGTTTGAATTCTCGTCATTTTCCGTCATATAAATTTTCCTGCCATTTTCAACCAACTTTTTCGAACTCCTCCTAAGTCGTTGCTCTGGTTTTCACGAAAATTTAACCAGATCATCTTCAGACCATGCTGACAAAAAAAAAACCAATTTTCAAGTTGTTTTCAAACTCAAGTTGATTCGTCAAATCGTTTTTGATAAACGCGGAAACAAATTTTAGGTAGCGGTTGCGAAAATACACTTAAGGCTATATCTCCGCAACGCTTTATCGTATTCAAACCAAACTTGGTACAAGTTATCACACGCATGACCTGAGGCAACATGCAGCGTTTCGGAGCAGCGCCACCTACTGGTCCGGAGATATAAAAAATGGCTATTTTTGCTTATAACTTCTGAATCGTTTGTCCAAATCATAAAAGTGGTCTCGTTAGATTCAGGACGTCATGCCAAGTCGTCTAATATCCAATTTGACCATTTCGGCCATTTTGACTGTCGGCCATTTTGAATTATGTGCTAAAATGCTGTATTTTATGAAAGCATGAACGAATTGTTATGAAACTCAGTATGGGTCATCAGCACGATACCCTGAAGGAGCCTGAGAAGTTTCGAAACAGCGCCACCTAGTGGATAATTTTTTTTCCAAACGCTTATAACTTTGGGTGGGGTTGACTTATTTTCATGGGACTAACTTTTTTTGTCTCCTGAATCCTTGCCGAGTCCAACAATACCAGACTTGCCAGGTTTTGGCGTATGGTTTGTGCAGCGCTGTAATTTAGCGCTTAAAAACATAGCTGATATCTTCGAAACCGCTAGTCTGATCGAGACGAAACCAGCACCAGAAAATCGTAAAACATAGGTCGATAGCTATATATTAATGCCCAAATGTCAAAATATTGATAGTAAGGGGTAGTAAAATCCAATCAAAGTCAGGTGTCAGTCATTTTTTACATGTTTTTACATATAAATGTCTATAACTCCAAAACGAAATGAGATATTTTCACCAAAATTGACCCACACATGTATGGGCTCACTCAGAGGACACACAAAAAAAATTGTAGGATTGTGCCTCTTGGTGGTGCTATAATAGAACAAAATGTGAAATTGCCTCTATACAACTCAATGTTTTAATGTGGGGATTTAAAATTTTTGCTTCAAATGTCTTCACTCATTTTTGCAGTTGGTCTGCTGCTATCTTCCTTGTCTGCTTCTGTTGCGCTTGGCCCCGATAATGGCTACTTGCAGCTATATTTTATGTTTTGTTTTGTTTGCTTGTTGCTTAGCACTTGTGTTTGTTTGTTAAATCGTGCTTGTGTGTTGGTTGAAACGTGTATTTATGCTTGTTTTATAGTTGTGTTTGTTTGTTTGTTGATTTTTCAGCCACCTGTTTTTACGTGTGACCTGATTTGATGCGCGTTAGAGTTGTTGTTTTGCACTAGCGCTGTCATTTGTGGCTGTGAGAGTTGATGTTTTTGTGCCGGAAACAGAGATGTCTGTCGCCTGCTATTTTTATGTCTGTGGTTTCATCGCGTGTCAACGTCGACTGACTTTTCATGACCGCTTGACCCTGACGGAGCAAAACAACACCGATGCCAACCCGCACTGAGAGGAAGTGAAACCATCTCACGACTATTTGTGGAAGATCCCCTGTTTTATATTTTGAAGATCTCAATATTTACTTGGTTGTTATTGGACTTTTCTGTTTATATTCTCTTTCAATAATATACTTTTGTTGCACTATAGTCTCAGTGGCGCCTCCCTACAGGTGGGAATAAGACTGGCATCGCTAACCTTTAGATTTGGTGTTACTTTAAAGTAGGCGTGTGTGAGGAGAGCGTGTGTGTGAACGCGTGAATCACAGGCATCTGTTGCCTAGTCATTCGTTTAGGGCCACAGATTAACATAACCTGTGTTTTCACATGTTTGCAGATGTGTTCTGCTGAGGCTGTGATGGTGGAGCACTGAGGAAGGAAGATCAAGAAAAGTAAAGAGAAAAAAAGCTGAAGCATTTCAGAGGAAGTCTTTGAGAAGATCAGAGCGATGTCGGCCCCAGAGCAGGAGCTGCTGAGCTCTTCTAAACCCATCAAATACGGAGAGCTCGTCGTCCTCGGGTAAGGTTTGCATTCATGCTTTGTAAAGCTGACTAATGCAAGATTGTGCACTAATGTTTTAGTTTTTTGCTGCTCAGCTACAACGGCTCTCTACCGAACGGAGACCGGGGCAGGAGGAGAAGTCGCTTCGCTCTGTGTAAGAGACCCAAAGCCAATGGAGTCAAACCCAGCACCGTCCACAGCACATGCAGCCCACAGGCCGCCAAGGTACACGCCCGTTCTCCCGATAATCATGTTTATACGTCTTTAAAAGTTTTATTGCTCATATATATGTGTCACATTGGATTTTTAAGAGTGTTTAAATGTGGGCCGTTTTCCTCACCACTCCTCACTGCCTGAATGAATCTAAAGCATGTTGCATTTAATTCATGTAGCATGCACACATTTATGCACACATTTTATCTCATGTTTCATCTGTTACTCCTGAACGTGGTGTTTCTGCAGGCCATCAGCAACAAAGACCAGCACAGTGTCTCGTACACACTGTCCCGGGCGCAGACGGTAGTGGTGGAGTACACACACGACAGCACCACTGACATGTTTCAGGTGCGTTTCTGCGGGGGGATTTGTGCCGTTACCTGTGAAAGTTTGTTTACGCCACAGAATAGAGAATAAAAAAAAGGTCATTGCGACTTTATGACTCGCGAATGCATCAGAATTGCGAGATATTACCTTTTAAATTTTGTATTCAGTGGTGGAAACAAGCTTTCATAGTTCCTGCATCATTTTAATTAGTGATGCACCAAAATAAATGTTTTACTGAAACACCAAAACCAAAACGAACTTTTTCCCTGCCGTATTTTCACTATTACGCAGTAGGGGGCGCTATTGCACATCTTCTGAAAGAGTACTGAATCTCCTGATCAAAACCAGGCCTGCGGCACTCCTCTCAGAAACTGAAGCCTCCGCGCCTCGGTCGCCCCCAGGTGGCTGGTCCCAGTATAGCTCATAAGCCCCGCCCCTCCGGGTTGTCTAATGGACGCGAGACAAACTAAACAAACAAATTACACTTCAATTTATTTTTTTTCAAAAGTTGGTTTCTGTCATTGTAGGCCGTTTTCATCACGATGATTTCAGTTCAAGTGTTCGTTTTTTAAATAATTTTAGTTTTAGTTATTTGATGCTATAAAAACGGGGGTGTGACATGATTGACAGCTCTGAGTGAAGTTGTCACGGAGGCACTAACTGACTTTTTTCGGGATTTTTGGGAGGAGGTTGGAGCTTTAACTTTAATTTCTACATTTCCATAACTGTTTATTTCACACCGACATTATGAATTGTTCTGCATCTGCGAGAGTGTGGGCGGGCTTTTGATATCGCGCCTCTACTTCCTGCCCTCTACGATTCGGGTCCCGAGATTGCTACTGCACAGACTCGGTCCCAAATATGCCCAAGATGTCAGTGCCATATTCGGGACCTCCGGAGGCTTCAGTTACTTCAGCGGAAGCCGATGAAGTCGCGTCGTCCATATTTTTTACGGTCTATGATCAAAACACAGGGCAAGAAGAAGCAGAAACAAGTGATATCACATGTTATCATATGCAGTGTTGGGGCTAACACATTACAAGTAACTTGAGTTACATAATCAGATTACTTTTTCAAGTAACTAGTAACGCATTACTTTTAAAATGTACTTTTAGTTACTTTTTCAAATAAGTAACGCAAGTTAATTTTTTTCTCCCATTTATTGACTGACGCTCTCTTGTCCCAGTGTTGAGGGGAAACGTAATTGCAGAGGCTTTGTGTGTAAACCTGGTGGTTATTGTAGTTCTTCTAGACTAATGTGAGCAGGTATTTACTCATCTCACTTGCAAAAAGAAGATAAAAAAATTATGCAAAATCAGAATACTACGCAAACCTCCAATAATGAAATATTTTGAATAAATCAAACATCTTTTTGCATTTATCTCACTTTGCTGACCAATGTACTTGCTGCTGACCTTTGATGATTCAGTTAAACTATAGCAAAAATGTTTAGTTTTTATTGATAAAGTGTTAAAAAAATATATTCTCCTGCGTCCTATTCTTCCTTTATCCAGAATGGCAGCGCAGCTAAAAGGTTTGTTTCTCCTGTACAGACGTATATCTGCATGAGGCTTGTTATTTCAATTATGGTGTGAGAGTCTTTACATTTGCCCAAAAATATAACTTTTTTGTTATAAAAAAACAAAACAAAGCCCAGCCCAGGTGAGAACGCAAAAGTAACGTAACACATTACTTTTCTTAAAAAGTAACCAAGTAATGTAATTAGTTACTTTTTAAAGGAGTAACTCAATATTGTAATGCATCACTTTTCAAAGTAACTTTCCCCAACAGTGATCATATGCATATGTAAAATAACGTGATCATCAGCAATAAACGGCATATAAATCAAAACTATCTAATGTTACTGGATGAACTGTCCACCCAGGACGAGCTAAAGCATTAAAGGATTGTGAAGCATTAGAGGTGTTGATGGACTCGATCTACTCGTTCAGTGTTTGATCATCGCTCTGAATGTAGTCTTTGACAAAAAAGCGGGATTTCCTCAGCTTTTTGCACAAAATGTTGCTTTTTTATGAAACTTGCCCATATTCAAGTGTTGATAAAACCGAATGCATGAAACTAGAATAAATGTTTAAAAGCAGAGGCTCTTTTTTGTCTTTTGATATATTGCTTGTGTAGATATTCATACAACAAAAGATTCTGGGACCATGAAAATTTTGTGAAAATTATGAAAACTTTTTTCAGAAACGCTGGCAGGGAAAGAGTTAAAGTGTTATTTTAGCTGAAAACAGAAAATAAAGTTAAAATAAAATTAATTAGGCGTAATTAATCAAGGAGTCAAATTTATTTAATAATTAACACTGAGTTGTATATAAACATTTAAATCGCACACAAGGCAGTTTTATATTACGGTAGCTTTTTAATGTTATAATTATGTTTTTTACTCCAATTCGTTTGAATTTGAATGGTGGCTGTAAAAAAACTTGTTTTCATGACAGATTTTTTCAAACATACATAAAATAATGAAGACAACAGGTTAAGTAAAAAATTATGAATCTGTAATATAGTGCGTCTTCTCTAGAGTTTTTTTAAAGTTTATGGTCATTGAACGGCTCTCCTGAGGTAAATGTTAAGTTGGCGTCTTTAAGCGATTTACATGAGACATGAATCATTTCAGTGAGCTGTACTGTATCTTTCAACAGACCTTCTGATGTTCATGTTTATTTGGTGCTGTAACTAGTAGTAAAGCGGAAGAGGTGACCGGTTCACGTGCCGCTTGAACTGATGCGGCTACAACGGTCTGTCCCGCAACATTAAATAGCGCCAAAACATATTTATTGCTTGGTAATAAAGTTGACAGACTTTGAAAGCGGAGGCTTTGTTTCATATCAAAAGTAACAAAACACAAAGCTTATCATGATGATTGGTGTGAAACGGATTCATGCATCAACTGAAAAGATCTCAGTTCATCGAAATGAACATCGATTAAAAATGAGAAATCGATGATTGGTCAATCTAAAAACAAAAAATTTATTTTCAGTTGGCGAATTTTCGGTGCATCACTAATTTAAACTATGCAGAAAGTGTGTGCAAATAAAAAGCAAAAGTTAGTGTGTTTAATTTATTTATTCTGTCTTTCAAGCACCCACATATAAACGTTCTCTAAGCGCTGAAAGTTGATCATATCTGTCATTGTTATCCGTCTGACATCCCTCTCATCATTCTTTTGCAGATCGGCCGGTCCACTGAAAGCCCCATTGATTTTGTGGTGTTGGACATGGCGCCGGGTTGTCACGGCAACAGCGACACGCTGTCGTCCCAGAGCACCATATCGCGATTCGCGTGTCGGATCGTGTGTCAGCGAGCCCCGCCCTACACCGCCCGCATCTACGCCGCCGGCTTCGACTCGTCCAAAAGCATCTTCCTGGGGGTGGGTCAAACACACTCCTCCCACACAAACTCTCTCTTCTCTAACAGTCTTTCACACTCATCCATCCATCCCTCCATCCGTTCCACGATGCATTCATGTGTTCACCTATCACTGGTGCTGGAGAGGCTGAAAATGAACAAGTGAGTGAGTGAACAAATTCATGAAGAGAATGAGCCACACTACCGTTCATAAGTTTGGGTCGGTACGATTTCTAAAAGAAGCCTCTTCTGCTCACCAAGGCTGCATTTATTTGATCAAAAATACAGCAAAAATTGTGAAATATTAAAGTGTCATTTATTCCTGTGATCAAAGCTGTATTTCCAGCATCATTACTCCAGTCTTCAGTGTCACATGATCCTTCACAAATCATTCCAATATGCTGATTTGATGCTCAACAAACATTTAAGATTACTATCAATGTTAATATTTCACTTAAATTTTTTAGAGGAAACAGTGATACATTTTTTTCCCAGGATTCTTTGATTAATATAAAGTTCAAAAGGAAAGCATTTATTTGAAATAGAATCGTTTGTAATTTATTATTATAAATGTCTTTACTGTCACTTTTGATCTTTTGATCAATTTAATGCATCCTTGATACATGAAAGTATTAATTTATTTATTGACTCCAAACTTTTGAACAGTAGTCTATGTGAGTGAGTGAATTAATGAATCAGTGAATGAAGTGAGCGATTGAATGAATCAGTGAATGAATGAATCAGTGAATTAGGTGAGCGATTGCCTGAATCAGTGAATGAATTAATCAGTGAATGAAGTGAGCAAATAAATCAGTGAATGAAGTGAGCGATTGAATGAATCAGTGAATGAAGTGAGCAATTGAATGAATCAGTGAATAAATGAATCAGTGAATGAATGAATCAGTGAATGAAGTGAGCAAATAAATCAGTGAATGAAGTGAGCGATTGAATGAATCAGTGAATGAAGTGAGCAATTGAATGAATCAGTGAATAAATGAATCAGTGAATGAATGAATCAGTGAATTAGGTGAGCGATTGAATGAATCAGGAATTAATTAATCAGTGAATGAAGTGAGCGAATGAATCAGTGAATGAATGAATCAGTGAATTAGGTGAGCGATTGAATGAATCAGTGAATTAATGAATCAGTGAATGAAGTGAGCGAATGAATCAGTGAATGAAGTGAGCGATTGAATGAATCAGTGAATGAAGTGACTGAATGAAGTGAATGAATTAAGTGAATGAATCAGTGAATGAAGCGAGTGATTGAATGAATGAGTGAATGAATGAAGTGAATCAGTGAATGAAGTGAATCAGTGAATGAAGTGAATCATTGAATGAAGTGAGCGATTGAATGAATAAGTGAATGAAGTGAGCGATTGAATGAATGAAGTGACTGAATGAAGTGAATGAATCAGTGAATGAATCAGTGAATGAATCAGTGAATGAATCAGTGAATGAATCAGTGAATGAAGCAAGCAATTGAATGAATGAATGAATGAAGTGAATGAATGAAGTGAATGAATGAAGTGAATGAATGAAGTGAATGAATCAGTGAATGAATAAGTGAATTAAGTGACTGAATGAAGTGAATGAATGAAGTGAATTAATGAAGTGAATGAATCAGTGAATGAATAAGTGAATGAATCAGTGAATGAATCAGTGAATGAATGAAGTGAATGAATCAGTGAATGAATCAGTGAATGAATCAGTGAATGAATCAGTGAATGAATCAGTGAATGAATCAGTGAATGAAGCAAGCAATTGAATGAATGAGTGAATTAAGTGACTGAATGAAGTGAATGAATGAAGTGAATGAATGAAGTGAATGAATGAAGTGAATTAATCAGTGAATGAATAAGTGAATGAATCAGTGAATTAATCTGTAAATTAATCAGTGAATGAAGCGAGCGATTGAATGAATGAGTGAATGAAGTGAGTGAATGAAGTGAATGAATGAAGTGAGCGAATGAATTAATCAGTGAATGAAGTGAGCGATTGAATGAATCAGTGAATGAATGAAGTGAATGAAGTGAGCGATTGAATGAATCAGTGAATGAAGTGAATCAGTGAATGAAGTGAGCGATGGAATGAATCAGTGAATGAAGTGACTGAATGAATGTAGTGAATGAATCAGTGAATGAAGTGAGTGAATGAAGTGAATGAATGAAGTGAATGAATCAGTGAATGAAGTGAGCGAATGAAGTGAATGAATGAAGTAAATGAATCAGTGAATGAATGAATCAGTGAATGAATGTATCAGTGAATAAATGAATCAGTGAATGAAGTGAGCGATTGAATGAATGAAGTGAATGAATCA
The DNA here is from genome assembly GCF_949357685.1 of Gobio gobio. NCBI lineage: Eukaryota > Metazoa > Chordata > Actinopteri > Cypriniformes > Gobionidae > Gobio > Gobio gobio. The sequence goes on along the minus strand of NC_137099.1, from coordinate 57,594,506 downwards.
GTGAATGAATGAATCAGTGAATGAATGAATCAGTGAATGAATGAATCCGTGAATCTGAATGAATGCATGAACGAGTGAATGAATGAATCCGTGAATCTGAATGAATGCATGAACGAGTGAATGAATGAATCCGTGAATCTGAATGAATGCATGAACGAGTGAATGAATGAATCCGTGAATCTGAATGAATGCATGAACGAGTGAACGAATGAATCCGTGAATCTGAATGAATGCATGAACGAGTGAATGAATGAATCCGTGAATCTGAATGAATGCATGAACGAGTGAATGAATGAATCCGTGAATCTGAATGAATGCATGAACGAGTGAATGAATGAATCCGTGAATCTGAATGAATGCATGAACGAGTGAACGAATGAATCCGTGAATCTGAATGGATGCATGAACGAGTGAATGAATGAATCCGTGAATCTAAATGAATGCATGAACGAGTGAATGAATGAATCCGTGAATCTGAATGAATGCATGAACGAGTGAATGAATGAATCCGTGAATCTGAATGAATGCATGAACGAGTGAATGAATGAATCCGTGAATCTGAATGAATGCATGAACGAGTGAATGAATGAATCCGTGAATCTGAATGAATGCATGAACGAGTGAATGAATGAATCCGTGAATCTGAATGAATGCATGAACGAGTGAATGAATGAATCCGTGAATCTGAATGAATGCATGAACGAGTGAACGAATGAATCCGTGAATCTGAATAAATGCATGAACGAGTGAATGAATGAATCCGTGAATGTGAATGAATGCATGAACGAGTGAATGAATGAATCCGTGAATCTGAATGAATGCATGAACGAGTGAACGAATGAATCCGTGAATCTGAATGAATGCATGAACGAGTGAATGAATGAATCCGTGAATCTGAATGAATGCATGAACGAGTGAATGAATGAATCCGTGAATCTGAATGAATGCATGAACGAGTGAATGAATGAATCCGTGAATCTGAATGAATGCATGAACGAGTGAACGAATGAATCCGTGAATCTGAATGGATGCATGAACGAGTGAATGAATGAATCCGTGAATCTAAATGAATGCATGAACGAGTGAATGAATGAATCCGTGAATCTGAATGAATGCATGAACGAGTGAATGAATGAATCCGTGAATCTGAATGAATGCATGAACGAGTGAATGAATGAATCCGTGAATCTGAATGGATGCATGAACGAGTGAATGAATGAATCCGTGAATCTGAATGAATGCATGAACGAGTGAATGAATGAATCCGTGAATCTGAATGAATGCATGAACGAGTGAACGAATGAATCCGTGAATCTGAATAAATGCATGAACGAGTGAATGAATGAATCCGTGAATGTGAATGAATGCATGAACGAGTGAATGAATGAATCCGTGAATCTGAATGAATGCATGAACGAGTGAACGAATGAATCCGTGAATCTGAATGAATGCATGAACGAGTGAATGAATGAATCCGTGAATCTGAATGAATGCATGAACGAGTGAATGAATGAATCCGTGAATCTGAATGAATGCATGAACGAGTGAATGAATGAATCCGTGAATCTGAATGAATGCATGAACGAGTGAACGAATGAATCCGTGAATCTGAATGGATGCATGAACGAGTGAATGAATGAATCCGTGAATCTAAATGAATGCATGAACGAGTGAATGAATGAATCCGTGAATCTGAATGAATGCATGAACGAGTGAATGAATGAATCCGTGAATCTGAATGAATGCATGAACGAGTGAATGAATGAATCCGTGAATCTGAATGAATGCATGAACGAGTGAATGAATGAATCCGTGAATCTGAATGAATGCATGAACGAGTGAATGAATGAATCCGTGAATCTGAATGAATGCATGAACGAGTGAATGAATGAATCCGTGAATCTGAATGAATGCATGAACGAGTGAACGAATGAATCCGTGAATCTGAATAAATGCATGAACGAGTGAATGAATGAATCCGTGAATGTGAATGAATGCATGAACGAGTGAATGAATGAATCCGTGAATCTGAATGAATGCATGAACGAGTGAACGAATGAATCCGTGAATCTGAATGAATGCATGAACGAGTGAATGAATGAATCCGTGAATCTGAATGAATGCATGAACGAGTGAATGAATGAATCCGTGAATCTGAATGAATGCATGAACGAGTGAATGAATGAATCCGTGAATCTGAATGAATGCATGAACGAGTGAATGAATGAATCCGTGAATCTGAATGAATGCATGAACGAGTGAATGAATGAATCCGTGAATCTGAATGAATGCATGAGCGAGTGAATGAATGAATCCGTGAATCTGAATGAATGCATGAACGAGTGAATGAATGAACCTGTGAATCTGAATGAATGCATGAACGAGTGAATGAATGAATCCGTGAATCTGAATGAATGCATGAACGAGTGAATGAATGAATCCGTGAATCTGAATGAATGCATGAACGAGTGAATGAATGAATCCGTGAATCTGAATGAATGCATGAACGAGTGAATGAATGAATCCGTGAATCTGAATGAATGCATGAACGAGTGAATGAATGAATCCGTGAATGTGAATGAATGCATGAACGAGTGAATGAATGAATCCGTGAATCTGAATGAATGCATGAACGAGTGAATGAATGAATCCGTGAATCTGAATGAATGCATGAACGAGTGAATGAATGAACCTGTGAATCTGAATGAATGCATGAACGAGTGAATGAATGAATCCGTGAATCTGAATGAATGCATGAACGAGTGAATGAATGAATCCGTGAATCTGAATGAATGCATGAACGAGTGAATGAATGAATCCGTGAATCTGAATGAATGCATGAACGAGTGAATGAATGAACCTGTGAATCTGAATGAATGCATGAACGAGTGAATGAATGAATCCGTGAATCTGAATGGATGCATGAACGAGTGAATGAATGAATCCGTGAATCTGAATGAATGCATGAACGAGTGAATGAATGAATCCGTGAATCTGAATGGATGCATGAACGAGTGAATGAATGAATCCGTGAATCTGAATGAATGCATGAACGAGTGAATGAATGAATCCGTGAATCTGAATGAATGCATGAACGAGTGAATGAATGAACCTGTGAATCTGAATGAATGCATGAACGAGTGAATGAATGAATCCGTGAATCTGAATGAATGCATGAACGAGTGAATGAATGAATCCGTGAATCTGAATGAATGCATGAACGAGTGAATGAATGAATCCGTGAATCTGAATGAATGCATGAACGAGTGAATGAATGAACCTGTGAATCTGAATGAATGCATGAACGAGTGAATGAATGAATCCGTGAATCTGAATGGATGCATGAACGAGTGAATGAATGAATCCGTGAATCTGAATGAATGCATGAACGAGTGAATGAATGAATCCGTGAATCTGAATGGATGCATGAACGAGTGAATGAATGAATCCGTGAATCTGAATGAATGCATGAACGAGTGAATGAATGAATCCGTGAATCTGAATGAATGCATGAACGAGTGAATGAATGAATCCGTGAATCTGAATGAATGCATGAACGAGTGAATGAATGAATCCGTTGTCCTCTGCCCTCAGGAGAAAGCGGCGAAGTGGTGGAGCGCGGACAGCGAGATGGACGGACTGACCACGAACGGCGTGCTGGTGATGCGGCCGCGACACGGCTTCGCCTGCGAGTCCAAACCGGGCGCCTGGAGGGAGATCTCCGTCTGCGGAAACGTCTTCATGCTGAGAGAGACGCGCTCCGCTCAGAAACCCGGCAAACTGGTGAGAGCGCAGGACACGTTTCTCAAGTGTAACCGGACACAGATGTACATTATTTAATAGACTTTCTCGTTAAACTTACAACCAAAGTGAGGGCCGAGAATCACCCAGGCATAGTGAAATCCTCCAAAACCAGGTCAAAACCTCACCATAGCGACATTTTGGTGATGCACAGATAAACATTAGGGTAAGATTTCCTTGTTGTGTTACTCAAACATCACCATGACAACAAAATTCCCACCGTCCTTATCTGGAATCTCGCACACACACACACACACACACACACAGCAGAAGTGCTGTGCAGTTTTGCAGCATGAATAAGAATGTGTATATTTGTGTGTGTTGAATCTGCGACGGACAGAGGCTGAATGAGCAGAGCTCGTGTGCTGTCCTGTGTGTTTGTGTTTGTGTGCTGTTGTGCGTTATATGACTCCTGTCCGACTGGAATGTTTGTTGTGTTGTTAAATCTGGTCTCCATGGCGTCAGAAGTCCTGTCCGTAACCTCACCATGCAGCTTTTCTTCTGATGCGCAGTGTGTGAGAATGAGGCGTTGTGAAATGACAGTCACTGGTAAACAACTGCAGATCTGAAAATCTCTTAGTTCCTGTATTTCTCAGCATCTGTCAGGCAGGATTTTACAGATCATAACAGCTCATAACTGCTCATAACAGCTCATAGATGAAGTTAAATCTCATTATTCAACTTGTGTGATTATCTGAATCTATCTATCCATCTATCTATCTGTCTGTCTGTCTCTCTGTCTATCTGTCCGTCTGTAACATTTATGCATTTGGCAGACGCTTTTATCCAAAGCGACTTACATTGCATTCAAGGTACACATTTTTACATTTTGTCAGTTCTTGCTTTCCCTGGGAATCGAACCCATGACCTTGGCGTTGCTAGCGCTGTTTGAGCTACAGGAAAGCTCTATCTATCCTTTCTGTCTGTCTGTCTGTCTGTCTTTCCGTCTGTCTGTCCTTCTATCTATCCTGTCCGTCCGTCTGTCTGTCTATCTATCTATCTATCTATCTATCTATCTATCTATCTATCTATCTATCTATCTATCTATCTATCTATCTATCTATCTATCTATCTATCTATCTATCTATCTATCTATCTATCTATCTATATATCTGTCTGTCTGTCTGTCTGTCTGTCTGTCTGTCTGTCTGTCTGTCTGTCTGTCTGTCTGTCTGTCTGTCTGTCTGTCTGTCTGTCTGTCTGTCTGTCTATCTATCTATCTATCTATCTATCTATCTATCTATCTATCTATCTATCTATCTATCTATCTATCTATCTATCTATCCTGTCTGTCTGTCTGTCTATCTATCTATCTATCTATCCTGTCTGTCTGTCTATCTATCTATAATGTCTGTCTATCTGTCTGTCTGTCTGTCTATCTATCTATAATGTCTGTCTGTCTATCTATCTATCTATCTATCTATCTATCTATCTATCTATCTATCTATCTATCTATCTATCTATCTATCTATCTATCTATCTATCTATCTATCTATCTATCTATCTATCTATCTATCTATCTATCTATCTATCTATCTATCTATCTATCTATCTATCTATCTATCTATCTGTCTGCCTATCTATCTATCTATCTATCTATCTATCTATCTATCTATCTATCTATCTATCTATCTATCTATCTATCTATCTATCTATCTATCTATCTATCTATCTATCTATCTATCTATCTATCTATCTATCTATCTATCTATCTATCTATCTATCTATCTATCTATCTATCTATCTGTCTGCCTATCTATCTATCTGTCTATCTATCTATCTATCTATCTATCTATCTATCTATCTATCTATCTATCTATCTATCTATCTATCTATCTATCTATCTATCTATCTATCTATCTATCTATCTATCTATCTATCTATCTATCTATCTATCTATATCTATCTATCCTGTCTGTCTGTCTATCTATCTATCTATCCTGTCTGTCTGTCTATCTATCTATAATGTCTATCTGTCTGTCTATCTATATCTATCTATAATGTCTGTCTATCTATCTATCCTGTCTATCTGTCTGTCTATCTATATCTATCTATAATGTCTGTCTATCTATCTATCCTGTCTGTCTGTCTATCTATCTATATCTATCTATAATGTCTGTCTGTCTATCTATCTATCCTGTCTGTCTATCTATCTATAATGTCTGTCTGTCTATCTATCTATATCTATCTATAATGTCTGTCTGTCTATCTATCTATATCTATCTATAATGTCTGTCTATCTATCTATAATGTCTGTCTGTCTGTCTATCTATCTATCTATCTATCTATCTATCTATCTATCTATCTATCTATCTATCTATCTATCTATCTATCTATCTATCTGTCTGCCTATCTATCTATCTATCTATCTATCTATCTATCTATCTATCTATCTATCTATCTATCTATCTATCTATCTATCTATCTATCTATCTATCTATCTATCTATCTATCTATCTATCTATCTATCTATCTATCTATCTATCTATCTATATATCTATCTATCTATCTATCTATCTGTCTGTCTGTCTGTCTGTCTGTCTGTCTGTCTGTCTGTCTGTCTGTCTGTCTGTCTGTCTGTCTGTCTGTCTGTCTGTCTGTCTGTCTGTCTGTCTGTCTATCTATCTATCTATCTATCTATCTATCTATCTATCTATCTATCTATCTATCTATCTATCTATCTATCTATCTATCTATCTATCTATCTATCTATCCTGTCTGTCTGTCTGTCTATCTATCTATCTATCCTGTCTGTCTGTCTATCTATCTATAATGTCTGTCTATCTGTCTGTCTGTCTGTCTATCTATCTATAATGTCTGTCTGTCTATCTATCTATCTATCTATCTATCTATCTATCTATCTATCTATCTATCTATCTATCTATCTATCTATCTATCTATCTATCTATCTATCTATCTATCTATCTATCTATCTATCTATCTATCTATCTATCTATCTATCTATCTATCTGTCTGCCTATCTATCTATCTATCTATCTATCTATCTATCTATCTATCTATCTATCTATCTATCTATCTATCTATCTATCTATCTATCTATCTATCTATCTATCTATCTATCTATCTATCTATCTATCTATCTATCTATCTATCTGTCTGCCTATCTATCTATCTGTCTGTCTATCTATCTATCTATCTATCTATCTATCTATCTATCTATCTATCTATCTATCTATCTATCTATCTATCTATCTATCTATCTATCTATCTATCTATCTATCTATCTATCTATCTATCTATCTATCTATCTATCTATCTATCTATCTATATCTATCTATCCTGTCTGTCTGTCTGTCTATCTATCTATCTATCCTGTCTGTCTGTCTATCTATCTATAATGTCTATCTGTCTGTCTATCTATATCTATCTATAATGTCTGTCTATCTATCTATCCTGTCTATCTGTCTGTCTATCTATATCTATCTATAATGTCTGTCTATCTATCTATCCTGTCTGTCTGTCTATCTATCTATATCTATCTATAATGTCTGTCTGTCTATCTATCTATCCTGTCTGTCTATCTATCTATAATGTCTGTCTGTCTATCTATCTATATCTATCTATAATGTCTGTCTGTCTATCTATCTATATCTATCTATAATGTCTGTCTATCTATCTATAATGTCTGTCTGTCTATCTATCTATCTATCTATCTATCTATCTATCTATCTATCTATCTATCTATCTATCTATCTATCTATCTATCTATCTGTCTGCCTATCTATCTATCTATCTATCTATCTATCTATCTATCTATCTATCTATCTATCTATCTATCTATCTATCTATCTATCTATCTATCTATCTATCTATCTATCTATCTATCTATCTATCTATCTATCTATCTATCTATCTATCTATCTATCTATCTATCTATCTGTCTGCCTATCTATCTATCTATCTGTCTGCCTATCTATCTATCTATCTATCTATCTATCTATCTATCTATCTATCTATCTATCTATCTATCTATCTATCTATCTATCTATCTATCTATCTATCTATCTATCTATCTATCTATCTATCTATCTATCTATCTATCTATCTATCTATCTATCTATCTATCTATCTATCTATCTGTCTGCCTATCTATCTATCTATCTATCTATCTATCTATCTATCTATCTATCTATCTATCTATCTATCTATCTATCTATCTATCTATCTATCTATCTATCTATCTATCTATCTATCTATCTATCTATCTATCTATCTATCTATCTATCTATCTATCTATCTATCTATCTATCTATCTATCTATCTATCTGTCTGCCTATCTATCTATCTATCTATCTATCTATCTATCTATCTATCTATCTATCTATCTATCTATCTATCTATCTATCTATCTATCTATCTATCTATCTATCTATCTATCTATCTATCTATCTATCTATCTATCTATCTATCTATCTATCTATCTATCTATCTATCTATCTATCTATCTATCTATCTATCTATCTATCTATCTATCCTGTCTGTCTGTCTATCTATCTATCTATCCTGTCTGTCTGTCTATCTATCTATCTATCCTGTCTGTCTGTCTATCTATCTATAATGTCTATCTGTCTGTCTATCTATATCTATCTATAATGTCTGTCTATCTATCTATCCTGTCTATCTGTCTGTCTATCTATATCTATCTATAATGTCTGTCTATCTATCTATCCTGTCTGTCTGTCTATCTATCTATATCTATCTATAATGTCTGTCTGTCTATCTATCTATCCTGTCTGTCTATCTATCTATAATGTCTGTCTGTCTATCTATCTATATCTATCTATAATGTCTGTCTGTCTATCTATCTATCCTGTCTGTCTGTCTATCTATCTATAATGTCTGTCTATCTATCTATCTATCTATCTATCTATCTATCTATCTATCTATCTATCTATCTATCTATCTATCTATCTATCTATCTATCTATCTATCTATCTATCTATCTATCTATCTATCTATCTATCTATCTATCTATCTATCTATCTATCTATCTATCTATCTATCTATCTATCTATCTATCTATCTATCTATCTATCTATCTGTCTGCCTATCTATCTATCTATCTATCTATCTATCTATCTATCTATCTATCTATCTATCTATCTATCTATCTATCTATCTATCTATCTATCTATCTATCTATCTATCTATCTATCTATCTATCTATCTATCTATCTATCTATCTATCTATCTATCTATCTATCTATCTATCTATCTATCTATCTATCTATCTATCTATCTATCTATCTGTCTGCCTATCTATCTATCTATCTATCTGTCTGCCTATCTATCTATCTATCTATCTATCTATCTATCTATCTATCTATCTATCTATCTATCTATCTATCTATCTATCTATCTATCTATCTATCTATCTATCTATCTATCTATCTATCTATCTATCTATCTATCTATCTATCTATCTATCTATCTATCTATCTATCTATCTATCTATCTATCTATCTATCTATCTATCTATCTGTCTGCCTATCTATCTATCTATCTATCTATCTATCTATCTATCTATCTATCTATCTATCTATCTATCTATCTATCTATCTATCTATCTATCTATCTATCTATCTATCTATCTATCTATCTATCTATCTATCTATCTATCTATCTATCTATCTATCTATCTATCTATCTATCTATCTATCTATCTATCTATCTATCTATCTATCTGTCTGCCTATCTATCTATCTATCTGTCTGCCTATCTATCTATCTATCTATCTATCTATCTATCTATCTATCTATCTATCTATCTATCTATCTATCTATCTATCTATCTATCTATCTATCTATCTATCTATCTATCTATCTATCTATCTATCTATCTATCTATCTATCTATCTATCTATCTATCTATCTATCTATCTGTCTGTCTGTCTGTCTGCCTATCTATCTATCTATCTATCTATCTATCTATCTATCTATCTATCTATCTATCTATCTATCTATCTATCTATCTATCTATCTATCTATCTATCTATCTATCTATCTATCTATCTATCTATCTATCTATCTATCTATCTATCTATCTATCTATCTATCTATCTATCTATCTATCTATCTATCTGTCTGCCTATCTATCTATCTATCTGTCTGCCTATCTATCTATCTATCTATCTATCTATCTATCTATCTATCTATCTATCTATCTATCTATCTATCTATCTATCTATCTATCTATCTATCTATCTATCTATCTATCTATCTATCTATCTATCTATCTATCTATCTATCTATCTATCTATCTATCTATCTATCTATCTATCTATCTATCTATCTATCTATCTATCTATCTATCTATCTATCTATCTATCTATCTGTCTGCCTATCTATCTATCTATCTATCTATCTATCTATCTATCTATCTATCTATCTATCTATCTATCTATCTATCTATCTATCTATCTATCTATCTATCTATCTATCTATCTATCTATCTATCTATCTATCTATCTATCTATCTATCTATCTATCTATCTATCTATCTATCTATCTATCTATCTATCTATCTGTCTGCCTATCTATCTATCTATCTATCTATCTATCTATCTATCTATCTATCTATCTATCTATCTATCTATCTATCTATCTATCTATCTATCTATCTATCTATCTATCTATCTATCTATCTATCTATCTATCTATCTATCTATCTATCTATCTATCTATCTATCTATCTATCTATCTATCTATCTATCTATCTATCTATCTATCTATCTATCTATCTATCTATCTATCTATCTATCTATCTATCTATCTATCTATCTATCTATCTATCTATCTATCCGTCTATAATGTCTATCCTGTCTGTCTGTCTAGTATTCTTGTGTGTGTGATAGTGTGTGTGATTGTGTGTGTGATAGTGTGTGTGATAGTGTGTGTGACGCTGCACCTGTGTAAACTCCTCTGTGTGAGTGGTGTTCTGTGTTCTGGCTGAGACAGGAGAGCCGAGGTGACGCTGGGAGGTTCCTCTGGACATGTTGTGCTCTCTAAACAGTGGATGTGGCTTGGATTTGCTCCATCATGACTCCGGACTGTAGACCTGCTGAGCGCTCATGTTTGAAGAGCCTGTGGGTTCATGCATAAATAAGAGCGTCATCTAGTGGCCGGTTAGAGTCGGTGCAGATTGACCTTCGCTTAACTCCTCCATTCTATTAGGCAGGCTTATTCATCGTTTCATAGATTATTTACAGCTGTTTTGCTCCCAAATGCTATCATTGTGCAATACACATATATAGGTCAAACAAGTATAAATGAGTTCTACTTCTCTCTCTCTCTAGGTTGAAAGCGAGTCTCAGGAGTTGACGGACGGCACGCTGATTGATCTGTGCGGTGCGACTCTCCTGTGGCGTTCTGCAGAGGGCCTGTCCCGCACGCCCACCCTCAAACACCTGGAGGAGCTGCGGCGGGAGCTGAACGCGGCCCGGCCTCAGTGTCCCGTGGGCCTGCGCACGCTGGCCTTCCCCAGCATGGACCGCTCCTTCATCGGCTCGGGCGACGACGACCAGCCCTGGGCCTACCTGCACTGCGGACACGTGCACGGATACCACGCCTGGAGGGGTCGGCGCGGGGTCACGAAAGAGGGCTCCACCGAGGAGGAGGAGGAGGACGAGGCCAAAGAGGAGACGGAGCAGGAGCCGCTGAGGGAGGGCGAGAGGGAGTGTCCGCTGTGCCGCACGCGCGGTTTGTACGTGCCGCTCAAGCTGGGCCGCGAGTCGGGCTTCTACCTGGACGGCGCGCCCCCGACGCACGCCTTCCACCCCTGCGGACACGTGTGCTCCGAGCGGACGGCGGCCTTCTGGAGTAAACTGCAGCTGCCCCACGGGGCCCACGGCTTCTATCCCGCCTGTCCGTTCTGCATGAGGCCACTCGCTCGCGAGGCCAAGTTCGTCAGACTGATCTTTCAGGGGCCGCTGGACTGAGCGCGTCCGTGTTTTTAAGACTCAAACGTATTCATTAACTCTGAGTTTCCCACAAGCCATCTGTTCTCTGCACTGCCAGCTGTCTGACCGGAGCCTTACATTCAGTCGTTTTCTGTTACTGTTCTCGAATCTTGAGCTGTCCTGCCGTAGCTAACATTAAAGTCAGCATGAAATCACAATTATGGAATATTGCTATATTTATTATAACTTATTTTTCTGTGCACATCATTATTTTAGGGAAGAGATGTCGCCCCTCCCTCTTCTCTGATGACGTGGGCGGGGCAACCTGTCACTCACATGAGATCCACCAATAGCAAACCACCACCATCCAATCCATCCCCCACAGACCAAATCAAGCCCCGCCCTACATGTGTTCTTGTTTGTTTCACTCAGATATACGTCACAATAGAGAAGAAAAGACTATCACAACTTGCTTTCATGCCGACTTTAATGTTCCTCGACCTGTTTTGAATCTGAGCGAATAACTTCAGGGGGTGTGTAAACCTGTTTTCTGAGGTGTTCTGAATTGCTTTCCTTTCATTTGTGTTCAACAATGCAATCGATTATCACTTCAAAAAATGCCAATGATTTTCATCATCAACAATGCGTTTGAAATGAGGTTATGATGTTATTATAATGTATGTATATATATTAAAACGGTGTTGTTGTTGTTGCATTTTCTCAGAAATGTTTTTGTATCATTCTTGAAGAATAAAGGGAATAGCTCATATTTCAATAAAACACTTCTCCACCTGTATTTAACATTGTAAAATGGTCAGACGGATATAATACAGAAAGAAACAGAAAGAAAGCTGAATAAATTAATGAAAAACAGAAAAACTAAATAAATAATAAAAAATGAACACGTTTTATTTTTAATTTTGCACCAAAGAACAGCATTTACAAGCAAAAATACAATAAATATAGTATACAATTATACTTATAAGAGTTTTACAAACAACTTAGTTCTTTAAATAATTCAAATATATCTTTTGAAAACAGAGAAAGAAGGTATTTTCTTTAAAAATGTACATTTATGAATGTAAAGGTTTGCAAGGAATAACTATAAACTGAATATGAAAAGGGTTTATTTCCAAAATCTGAAAAGAAATTAATGAAAATAAATCAGAACGAATTACTATTTTCTTTTTATACAAGCAAAAAGACAACAAACAAGATATTATACAATATATATATTATAGATAACAATATAGATATTATATAGAAGCAACTTATTTTAAATAATTCAAATATATATGTGTGTGTATATATATATATATGTGTGTGTGTGTGTGTGTGTGTAATTTTTTTTTTGCAAGGAATACTATAAACGTAATAAATAACTATAAACTGAATATGAAAAGGCTTTATTTCCAAAATCACGCATTTTTATAAAATGTTTTGGGGATAAACTCCTTTTAAACGAAGAAATGAATGAAAATAAATAAGAACAAATGACTATATTCTCTTTTTTTAAAACAAGATATTATACAATGCATGAAATGTTTCAATGAACTATATCTGAGAAGAGTTAATCAAGCAACTTATTTTAAATAATTCAAATATATATTTTGTAAAACTATAAACGTACTATGAAAAGGCTTTATCTCCAAAATCACACATTTTAGCAAAAGATTAGGGATAAACTCCTTTTTTTTTACACAGAACTAATGATTATATGACGGTGAGATTCGTCCTGTACGCGTTGACAACTTGTAAACCGGAAGTGTCTGCGTTGTGTTGCGCGCGCAGTGCACCATGGGCCGGTGACCGGCGGACCGCTGAGTTGTGCGATATGAGCCCGTCTGTGAGGATGTGAGCGGGACCTGTCGATAGTATGACCGCCAGGAGCTGCTTTATTTCACATAACAGGTATTCTCCACCGCAGACACACGCCGCGGTGTTTATGAGCGCGCGCGCAGCGCTTTAATGGCGGAGGAGCGGCTGTTTGTTATGATTAGCGCTCCGGCTAGCAGCGGCTCGGTACGTGTAACACACAATAACAAACTCCACACACACACACACACACACACACACACACACACACACACACACACACACACACACACACACACACACACACACACACACACACACACACACACACACACACACACACACACACACACACACACACACACACACACACACACACACACACACACACACACACACACACACACACACACACAACTACCGGATTCACAGTCAGAGCACCTCACAGGTAATTTCATCAGGTATTATTAATGATAATTATATTTTAAAAACAATAATTAACATTAAATATTCATACATTATAGTAGGTCGTGTCTCCACTTGACGCTAAAGCGACTAAACGAAGATAATGAATGGGGTATGAGCTGTCATTCATACGTTTCTGGCTCAATACACATCTATAAGTGCTCAAAATCATAATAAAAGTGTGGTTATTTGAATATAGTCTGTTTAAATGTGAGTTAATGATTGATCTGTGTCTGGTTTGAGTTGATCAACTCTCAGCTGACTGATGCTGAACTCACGTGTCACGTGTCCTGCCTTAAAAAACATTAATTATTCATCATATCATTATTTATTATGAGCGTGTTTGGGCAAATTCAGTGCAAGGGCGTTTCATTATGTGCTCATATATGGTATGACCACATAACTATGCAGTATTTTAATTACTTTCCCCTTGAAAAAGTAATGTAAGGGATTACTTTTTTTGTAATTTAATAAGTTACTTCTGATGTAATTGTCTTAAAGGCTGTATAATAGTGGATTTAACACCAAAGCTTAATGTTAAAATGTATGTTTTTAATGTAAACGTCTTGCTTTTACACACGTCGGTCAGTTAAAGTATAATTTATGCAGTTGCATGTTGTTTATTTGAGAGAATTAAGAGCATTTTAGTGTCTATTCTTGTATCGTTCAACATGTCGGGGTGTATATGTGATTTAGAAAGAAATTAGTAATCCAATTCTTTTGTAGAGAGAGTAATTGGTACAGTAATCTGATTACACTGTTGAAAATGTAATTATTAGCTTGTAAGTCATTCGGTTTTTTTTTTTTGGAGTAACTTGCCCAACACGGATCTTATGTGATAATAACGTGTTTTCTGTGAAGCAGCTTTGAAATATGTATTGCGAAAAGTGCTAAAAAGAAATAAATAAGCGCAAAAAATGAGACCTTAATCAGTTAATCTTGCAAACGTGTGCAGGTGATGTTTAACACGGGTTCAAAACAAAATGCTGATGAGAATTTGGAGGAATTTGTGCTCCGTTATCATAAAAATAATGTAAAACAACAACTTTTTTCTTT